>NC_060271.1:139429593-139473410 GCF_021613505.1 Equus quagga
CCCTGACATGCTGTGTGTGATGCGGGGTGTGTATGCAACCCTGACACGCTGTGTGTGATGCTGGTGTGTTTCCATTAGAGCCGCACACAGGCGCTCAGCGCAGCACTCCGCCCTGACCAAGGCACAACCCTGTGTCTGTCAAGAGTCAATACACACATAAACTCTAACTGTAAGACGATTCTGAATCCAGCAACAAAAACAAGTGAGCCTTTGCTACAAGCACCAGTGTGGGAACCTCAAAGAGGAACAGAGCTGAGAGCAGGGTGCGTCCTACTGGATCCCACTGCGTGAAGCTGAGAAAGCAAAGTGCACTTCCGGGGCACCTCGGGGGACAGGGCGGTGCTCGCTGTGCTGGCGCACTGACACCTTGCAGGCATCAAGGAAACGGCACCGAGAAGAGGAAGGAGCCTGTAACGCAGTAACTGTCTCCAGACAACTAACCGAGGTGAGTTCCAACACGAGGACTGACTGCGTGCATTAAAAGGAGAAAAGTGCCCTGAAGGCATTTGATTTACTAGACCAAGGCTGAAAGTACTGGGAAAACTTAAATTTTAACAAACAGAATAGTTCTTACACAAACTGACAATTACTAAAGAGAAAACCTGTAACATCAGCAAGATGCAAGAAAAACAAAGATCTGATATGACACTGATTTATAAAACACGTCTTACCAGCACTTTTAAAAAACAATCATTGTTGAGAAAATTTTCTTAAAGCAACAGGGGAAAAAAGGCTAAAAACAGATTATGTGGAAACACTACTTCTAAAACTGGTAATTAGAAGTGTTCTTAAAAAATAAGTTTTTAGCTTTGGTTTTATTAAGGCAAGTGCATTTAAAATACTTCATTTGTACCCACTTTCATTATATACTTAGTGTACGAAAAATAATGTCTTAAAAATAGAAAATATGAAAGTATGATTGCTCATAATTCTGAAGGACTACTCAAAATAAATACATTCATTAAAAGACAGAAGGTAGAATTGGCAGCTATGCAAAACCCTGAAGAGATCATAATGGACAAATGATATAAAAAGTGTTTAATCTTCTGTCTAATGAAAATTCCACTTAAGAAAGGGTCAAGTCCTTAAAGCAGTGAATTTAAATACTAAACTGTTAACATGCAGAGTCAACTGACATAGCCAGAAATCATAAGTTCACAGATCTGAGTAAATTTATCTACACCAAAAATAATGTGTGTATTGCTAATTTCTGAGACATCATTACTGTACTCAAAGTGCTACTATGGCAACGTGGTCTGTGGATTCTGTGGCTCTCACCTCTGCATGTTGTTATTAAAACCAACCAACCTGATCAAAGCCCAGTTCTGCCTCATGGGAGCTGTGCAGCCTCCAACATGCCATGTACTGTCTCCACAACTCAGTTCTTGATCTGCAAAATGGTTTACCAACACTCCCTTCCCTCATGAGGCAAGGAAGATCACAATTAAAACTACAGTGCTGTGGGGCACAGCAAAGTGAAAAGCTCTAAGATTTAGCACAAGCAGGACTAAATTACAGCGCTCACACTGCCATCCATACTTATAGATGTACAATATATATGACAACTCATTTTCAGAACATCAGGCTACTTCTTTCAAAGGCCTCAAGCTGAGCTCTGGACAGGCCTGTTGTCCTCTGGGCCGGTCTGGGGCCAGGCTTGGCCGACACAGCCTGTACGTCTTGTTAGGCTGGATACAAAAGGAAGTTAGAAGATTTCAGCCAGATTTTTAAAAATCCAAGTGAATCTCGATAAAATAATCGTATTGATGAAAGTAACTGTTGCTGCAAAACAATATATGAGGCATTTTGTAACAAAAATGAAGTTGATTTCTTTAGAAGCTGGTCCCTGTGGTTATGGACGGTTCCAGAACACGCAGCTGCAGAATGCTCCTCGTGAGGTGCCTCCCTCTCACTGCCTAAGAACGCTGCAGTGACCACCTCACTCTCCCCCGGTGGTCACACACAAGTCTAGGATCCTGCAGTCCAGTTAGGTACCCACGAGTTCCAGGTGGCTATTTAGTTGAAATTTAAAATTCAGTCCCTTTGTCACACTGGCCATATGTCACATGTGTGACAGCTACATGCAGTTAGTGGTTTCCACGCTTGACAGACACCTTCCTCACCACCGAAAGTCCTAGTGGGCAGTGCTCCAGAACCTCAGCCCCGAAGGACAGCTACACTCCACAATAGTGTATTACCCTGTGCTTCTAAGGCACTTCACAGTGGAAAATATGCTTATGTATATGTTATAGAACTTTATTCTAACAATAAACTTGTAATGCCAGCAGACTAGTGTCTATGGCTTAAATGTTTAAAAATCACAGATAGGAAAAAAAGAGGGGCCGGCCCGGTGGCACAGCGATTAAGTGCACACGTTCCGCTTCTCGGCGGCCTCGGGTTCGCCGGTTTGAATCCTGGGTGCAGACATGGCACCGCTTGGCAAAAGCCATGCTGTGGTAGGGGTCCCACATATAAAGCAGAGGAAGATGGACATGCATGTTAGCTCAAGGCCACTCTTCCTCAGCAAAAAGAGGAGGATTGGCAGTAGTTAGCTCAGGGCTAATCCTCCTCAAAAAAAAAGAGAAAGAAAAAAGAGACTACAACTCAGTCTTCTGGCTCCTAGCCAGGCCTCTCTCTGTTATCAATTACATAATTACAGCTGCACTTTAATATGTAAACTCCAAGATCACGGCAGTCCTTCAGAACTGTGGAACCAGAAGGGAACACAATGGGTGCACTGTGGCGACTTAAGCTGACCCTACATGAACACACTCATCAATACGCAGGTCTGGTTGAACTTCTCCCAACTCCTCCAGTTACGGGGCTCTATGCATTAGAAATAGAACAAGATCTCCTCTACCTGTCTTGCTTTATGGGCTGTGTTAATGCCATGATTTCTTAGGCAGCTCACAGCTCTGGGATCTGGTGCCCGGCCCACGTTCCAGTCAGAAACAGCGCCGCTGTCAATGACCCACTGCAACACAGAACACACAGAGACACCTTCAAGGCAACGTACGGTACCTGGCGGGCAGTGTGACTCATGGGGATACCGTGCCTCTTCATGCAACTCTGCCCTCGGTAATCGGGCGGGTTTCCTATTTCATACGTGGATGTCGCTGCACTGTCTATCCTCCACTGCAGGAGAAAAAAAGACTTTTTTTCACAATTTCCCGCCCCAAAGGCATTCAGGTTGGCCTCTTGAGGAGAGTGAACGGTACTTACGTTATCTGAGATGTTCTGATCGGTTACAAGTTTTCTGAAAACTGCTTCTGCAATGGGTGATCGGCAGATGTTACCTTAAAAAGAGGGGGCAGCAGAAAGTGAGCGACCTCGTCTGTGAGCCACTGCTCTCACCTGACAAGGACAGCACTTCCCTAAGGGAAGCAAATCTCTTCTTCACGGCACTGTCCCACCAGCATGGGAGGACCTGTGGAGAACAGCTGGCCACCCCGGTTCAAGGACTGGGCACCAACTGTCCAAGAACTCAAGTACAAACAACAAAGACATCAGGAAAACAATTATAACCACAACCACTGGTTTTCAGGTTGCTATCAATGACCCAAAAGTGAGTCCCGAAATCAATGAAGTGGGTGGTAACCAGCCTGTTTTAAAATGAAACAAAACAGAGATAAAATTTGTATTTTCAAATATATTGCAAATAATAAGGATGAAAATGGTTTCGTAAAATACACAAAAAATGGATTTAGGCATAACAGTAGTTCAACACCAACTCTTGCTGCGCAATCTGTGCAAAGTTCCTGCTGGAGCACTGTGGACCCAGGAGCGGCAGCTGAGTTAGGGGACATCCTCCAGGCTACCAAGTCTGCCCACGACTCCCAACGCCAGTGTCAAGGCCTGCGATGCCCAGGGCCACCCTCATTTCAGACCAGCTGGTGCAAATTCGGGAGTCCCCACAGGCTCAATAATTCTCTAGAAGGACTCAGAACTCAGGAAATACTACACTTATGACTATAGATTTATTATAATAAAAAGATACAAAGCGGAACCAGCCAAAGTTGGAGCGCAGAGGGCAGATTCTGGAAGACTTCCAAACAAGAAGCTTTCTGGTGCTCAGGGACGTGTCACCCTGTCACCCACGTGTGACAACACTCAAAGTACTGCCAACCCAGGACTCTGGCCAGAGCTCCAGTGCTGAGGCCTGACTGGGGCTCCACCTATGGGCATGGCTGATCAAGGAGCTAGCCTCCAGCCCCACTCTGAGTCACTTCCTCCCTGAATAAGAGGTACTCCTGTCAATCTTAGGGCTTCCCTAGGGGTTGGAGTTTACCTCCCAGGAGCTACACAAGGGGCAGACTTTTCATTAGGTGGGGCCAAGTGCCTTACTACACGGGGTGGGGGGGCACATAAAATCTTCTTTCAAAATATTTCTACCATGTGCCAAACAATGTATTTATGGGAGATACAGAGTTAGCTATAAGGAAAACAAGAAAATAAATGCTGATAGATAAGCAATACACTATAGGAGCACCGGGGAAGGAAAACCCTAAAAAGCATAAACAAGGAAATTTCTTTTCAGAAAAAAGGGAAGAAGATCAGAGCTGAGCTGTAGAGGATGAAGAGAGCCTTGACGGGCAGAGGCAGGGAAAAGGCATTTAAGTCAGGTACTGTGTGAATGCATGGCACAGAGGAGTGAAGGTGCACTGATGGGCCTGGGACACGACCTCTGACCTCTGCCAAGATTTGCAGCTGGTATCTCCACAGTAGGGAGAAACTGAAGGTTTTGGGGACGGGAGTAACGAAATTTCTTCAACAAACATGTTTGGTGTGCCTACTCCCTACAAGCCAAGCACGGGGCCGGGGCCTGAAGAGACAAAGCTGTGTCAGACACGGCCTCCCACAGGAGAGGAGCACAAGCACAGGGTCAGCGGGAGATGACGGTGGAGGCCTGACTCCAGGAGCCCCGAGGAACTAGGAAGGGAAGACAGGACCCGAGTCAGGAGGCCAAGGGATATGCAGGGCGGGAGCAGCGCCCGACGGCAGCCCTGCCTCTCCACCAGCCCTGGGATCTTCCGCTTCACGGCAGCCCTAACTCTCCACCAGCCCCGGGATCTTCCGCTTCACGAGGAACCCGCAGCACCAGGGGCTCCGCACAGCGCCGAAGCCCAGCTGGCTCCTGCCAGCTCCGACACCATGTCCTTCAGTGTCTGCGTCCCTCTGAGGTCTCATAACGTGCTTACCAAGTGCTTTCTGTCCACACAGACTGTGCTTTCCACAGTGGTGACAAGTCTCTCAGCCCCGAAAGGGAGGAAGACAGGAGCTAACCCTGAACGCCCTCCACACGCTAATCTGTGTTCTGAACTGTTTCCTTTCAACACTAGATTTTCGCTTAGTTTTTAAAACAGGCATCATCATCCCCACTGCCTTAATTACTGAAAGGCCTCCTGTGATGTCAGTGGTTTACATGTCACCAAACACCCCTAGAATACTTTCAACAGCAATCACTCTTCTCCAAATCAAGACAATTGTTACTATTTTGGAACTCTAGAATAACAAGTGCCTAATGTCTCAGCACCTAAAGATGCAATAAAAAGAGTGGTCTTGCCCTTTACAAACGATTATCACTAACTGTAAAACAGGAGCTCAGTTTCCCACAAGACAAACAATGAGACTATTTACTGCCTTAAAGGCATATTCATCCACACTTACTTTTTTCCCAGATAGTTATATTTACAGCAAGAAGTTGTGTGTATAAAGAGTGTGGATGGAAAAAGGTGTACAACTGCAAAGATCAGGAGTAAAGTCACACCTCATGTACGATCAACAGACAAGAAGTCCTGCCTCCTTATAACTTGCCCTCTTCATTTCAAAAGCTGACATCACCAAATTAATTTACTAAAAATGGAGCATATCAGTAAATCACAGCATCCAGCTCCCCCAGGAGAAAATTCTAAAAATTTAAAATGTGATCTTCAGATTCTTTTAGAAAAAAGTTTCAATGTGTGAAGTCTCAAGTTTGTTTCTTCCAAATTAGGCAGCATAACATACACTCTTCCTCAAGACCTGCATTTCAAGGACAGAGTCACGAAAAGCGCACAGGAAACCCTCCAAGGTTGGGACGTGGGCATGGGGCGCTCAGCAAAACCGGACCGACTGCAGGAAAGGCAATCTGACGCCACAACGCGTCCCCGCTGCGTGCTCAGGCTGTGGTGATAACCGCTGTTCTCCAGCCACCTCTGTCTCACAAAAACATAAAGGGCTTCGAACACGCTTGCCAAAACAAGGAGTTCAGTTCCTTTCCGCCATCAGCCTCACCTACGGAAAACATCTGACAGCCCTTTACACTTCAGGCCGAAAAGGAGCCAAACAGACGCCCCAAAGGAATAACATTTTTACATTTCAAAAACATACCGCTCCTCCTGTCATGTGGATAGGCGGCCCTGTGAGATGCCAGGTGGCCACCCCTCTACCTCCTCAGAGCGTGACCACTTTGCGGCCTCCACCACGATGCTCTGGCCCCACATGCGCAGCTCTCTGCACATCAGCCACCTCCTGCGCCCTCGCCCCCCGCAATCCCATCTCACAGGACAGCTCAGCACTCAAACCTCCCACCTCTGCTCAAAATCCTCTGACGGCTTCTGCCCTCCAGAGCAAGCCTGCGTCCGCACAGCCTCGCCAGACCCTCCTCTGCGGGCCCAAACTAGGGATCGTGGCCCACCACCCATGTGCACAGACCACAGAGCTAAGAGTAACTTTCACATTTCTAAATAGTTGAAATTAACTCAAAAAAGTAGAATAACACCTTGTGAGCGAAAACACCATATGAAATTCATGTCGCAGTGTCCACGAACAGAGCCTGCTGGAACACAGCCTAGCGTAACCATTCACGTCTGTCCATTGTGGCTCCCCACTGCGCCTCTGGGGTGGCCTGCAAGGCCCAAATGCTGACTGGCTCTTTAGAGAAATAGCTGCGGACCCCTGCCCAGAGTCGCGTGCACGAAGGGGACAGTCCTCTCCTCTCTGCGTGGAGAGCGGTACTAGTGCTGCACCCAGGGGAGCACTGAGAAGACAGTTGCTCAAGCTACCTTCCAGCCCTCAGCACGGTGAGAGGCAGAGGCTACCAGCTGTTTCCAGAAGCAGGCCAGCACCCTCCCTCCCAGACCTCTCCCCACTTCCTCTTTGGAAAAGCCCAGGACGCTTTTCGAAAATACCCTAGGCTTGCTTTCTGCCCTCTTTCAAGTCTGCTGGGACGTCACCTCCTGGTGAGGCCTTCCCTGACCCCCACTTAAAACTGCACCGCACTCCCACTGCCCACTGCCTGTTCTCAACACAATACCAGCTGACCAGGCAACTGAATAGTCAGTCAGTCTGCCGACGACGGACTGCGAGCTCCAGGGATGGAGGCTTCTACTCTGCTCACTCCTATGTCCTCCGCACTCAGAACAGCACTCGGTAATACAGTAGTTGCTAAAAAACTGTATCGAAGATAAACATAGGCAAGCATCCAGCTCCTGCTAACAGCCACCACGGCACATCACATTAGCATGATCAACGATACCAGGGCAAATACAGCAGCCCTGGAACCTACTAGATGCCCAGCCAGAATGAACCACTCTTTAATAACCTGTGGATTCCATCAGTCAGCCTTCAATGGGGAACTTAAAAAACAAAGGATGCCCACACTCCACGTGAAACAGGTGGCTTTCACTTTTCCCCTCGTAGAAATTCAACTCTGCAAATGTCTAGTGAGCATCATATATTGTCACAAAGCTGGAGATGCAAAGAAAAATGAGCCAGTCATTGCCCTCAAGGTGGCTAAATCTAGCTGTGACCTCAGGAGGATATCAAGTAATTACGATAAAATTCGTGTAATGAAAGGTGTCTACAAAAGACCACAGAACAACTACCTCCACCTGGAGCATCTGGGAAAAGTGAAAAGGGGTGATCTGGGTCTGACCTTATAGACAGGCTTTCCTGGCAAAAGGCAAAGTGGGCCCCGGAGCAAGCCACCCGAGGCGCACTGAGCGTCTGAAGTGCTGGGGACAGCCGAGTTGGGACGGCAGTGACAGGAAGGTGGGGGTGGGAGAAGGTGATGGAGGCAATCCTCTCCTTGAAGGTGAAGGCAGCACCCTAAAAAGGAGTGCAACTTGATTCCATAGGAAACGTAGACTCATCAGAAGATCCTAAGCAACCCGAGACTGATGATTTGGGCCTTCCTCTCTTGGGAATCAAAGAGATAGGGTGGAAGAGTCGAGGAATTCGACCCTGTGTCCTATCCCAAAGAAAGAACCCTGAAAACCGAAGGGAAAATGAATTCTATTTTGAGTGAAGGAAGCTAACTGTTGAAACTCTAAGAACGAAAATAATTCTGAGCAGGAAGGTATCTGAAGGACTAAGAATAAATAATACCTTCATTTTCACGCAGAGAAATTGGAACTCCGCCCCAAGGCTGATTAGAGACCTGAAGAATCAGGGTCTCCCCAGTGGGGTTTTTACAACCAAGAAATCTGAAACCCTTGACTTTAAAAACCTGAAACTCCATCTGCCTTTAGCTCACATCCATCTGTAAGCATGAAAGGAAACCAGCCAGCAAACCAGTGCTGTCAGGGGGCTCAGGGCAGCAAGGGTCCCTAAGAGAGCACAACGGTCCCGCAGCTTCTGGTCTACCGGAAGAAGGTAGCCTGCATGCTAGGCAGGTGCAGTGGAAAGGACCCTGGCTTGACGCCGGGCTGCAGCAAGTGAAGGCACCCAGCCTGGAGAGTGGGCCAGGCAGGTGAGGGGGACCAGCCTGCAGAGCCTGCAGGTGAGGGGGACCAGCCTGTAGAGCCCGCAGGTGAGGGGGACCAGCCTGCAGAGCGGTCAAGTGAGGGGACGCGGCCTGCAGAGCCCGCAGGTGAGGGGGTCCGACCTGCAGAGCGGTCAGGTGAGGGGACGCGGCCTATAGAGCCGGCAGGTGAGGGGGCCCGACCTGCAGAGCGGTCAGGCGAGGGGACGCGGCCTGCAGAGCGGTCAGGTGAGGGGACGCGGCCTGCAGAGCGGTCAGGTGAGGGGAGGCGGGCTGCAGAGCCGACAGGTGAGGGGGCCCGACCTGCAGCCATTACGGGAAGGGGCCCGGTCTGCAGAGAGGGCCGGCAGGGCAGCGGCGCGCAGGGAAGGCCCCATTACCCCTCGGGGCCCCCGTCCCGGCCTCCTCCTCATCACCGTTACTGGCCCAGGGGCGCCGCTCAGAGCGTACAGGGCCCACTCCACCCTCAGGAAGGTCCGAAGGGAGTAGGTCAGCGCCATCTCACCTAGACACACAAACAGCACGGACTTGGACACCTGCTCAGCCATCTTCCCGCGCACAGAGGCACCCACTCACCACGTCCGGACTTTTCCGGCGCGGCGCATGCGCACTGCGAACATCCCGCCCCCCGCGCCTGCGCAGTCCCGCCCCAGTACTTCCCAGGGTGAGCGTGCCATCCTCGCGCTTGCGCAGTCCGGTTCCAGCGCTGTGGGCTGGAGGTGGGGCCGGGAGTCACCTGGAGAGCCAGGGAGCTGGGTGGGCCGGGAGTTACCTGCAGGGCGGGGGGGAGGGCAATGCGGGCGGGGCCGGGAGTCACCTGCAGGACTGGAGGCAGGCGGTAGGGGGGCTGTAGGGGCAGGGCAGGGAGTCACCTGCAGGGCAGGAGGCGGGCCATAGGGGGAGACAGTGGGGGCGGGGCCGAGAGTCTCCTGGAGGGCCGGCGAGCGTGGCTGTGGGGCTGTGAGGAGAAGGGCTGTGGGGGCGGGGCCGGGAGTCACCAGCAGGGCAGGAGGCGGGCTGTGGGGGAGGACGTTGGGGGCGGAGCTGGAAATCACCTGCAGGGCGGAGGGCGGGGGGCGGACTCAGCTCAGGTGGCTCCGCAAGGTGAGCGCCTGAGGGCGGGGTAGGGCGCCAGCCCCAGGCCGAAGCCCTGGGTGTGGCGTGGGAAGGGGGGTAGGGGTCGTGGGGGTGGGGGTGGGGGTGGGAGCTACAGGCGGGCACCAGAGCGACCGGGCCGGGGCAGGTCCAGGGGGTCCGCGGAGTGCGCGGGGCCGGCCCGGCCATGCTTTCCTGGGGTTCAGGTCGACGTCCCCGCACTAGGGGCCGCGCGGCTCGCACGTGAGCCCCGCAGTGGTGGCCGAGCGGGTCGGCCCGGGGCGGGGTCCCCGAGACCCCATCCCGCCCCCGGTGCCTGGGCGGAACCCCCGCGCGCCACCGTCCGCCCCGCGGCGTGGCCGTTGGCCGGGGTCGCCCCCGCTCTGAAAGGTGGGGCGCTCTGGAAGCCGCCGTGGGTGGGGGCCGAGCCGGGTCATCCCCGCCGCTGCCGAACCCGGATGTTTCGGTCCTGCGAACGCGCGCGCTGGCCGGCGCTGGCCCGCCCCTCACCTGCGCCAGGTGCGCGCCCGCGGCCCTCCCCCGGAGGCGTGGCGAGCGGCGCGCTCTCCTCTTCCAGGTCGGCGTCCGCGCTCGAGGGGCGCCTGCGGACCCGCTCGGCCGCGAGTGAGTACGGTCGGCGCCGAGTCCGCGTGGACGCGACCCCTCCCCTCGGAGAGTCTGGAGGGTTGATCGTTGGGGAAGAGGGCGCGGGACACGCCGGGGCTTCGGGGATTCTGGGACTGCGCGTCTGTTGGCTGTGACCGCGTCTCTTTAACTGTGACCCGCGCGCTGTCCGAGTGGAGATGAGCCACTTGCCTGGATTCTCCACTACAGCGGTTTTGTTTCAAGTCTGCTGTTCCAGTTCTCAGAAAAGCTCTTCCTAAGTTTTTAATTTTAACGATTGTGATTAATCTTATGAGATTTGTAGATATCTAATATTTTAAAAGCCACATTTTGCTTACTATCCTTTTTGTCCCAATTTGTTTCGGTAAAGGCGTTTCGAGAGCTGTGCCTCGACGGTGTGGGTTTGGCAAGTCGTGACTCACTGAGTCAGAGGCCATTGCTACAGGGCGGGGACGTGCACGCTGGGGGGCCCCCGAAGTGAAAGTGCCAGGCCCCCCGCGCTCACCTGGCCCTGCCTGGTCAGGCAGAAGTTTGGGGGCCAATTGGGGTGAAGAGGTCGCTGAGAGGGACGCGCAGGGGGCGCTGGACCCCGTGGACAGCCTGCTGTGCAGGCTTTCCTTATTTAAAGCGGCGAGAAGCTGCTCAGAATGGGGAGACGACCGTAATGAAATAGGATTTACCCCGCTCTTATGTTCAGTTCTTTTCCGCAGACGTTTCCCTGTCGCCACTCTGCTGCTAAGGCTGAGTCGAAAGAATGACACAGACACGGAACCCCGCCCAGAGGGAGCCGGGAGTCTGATGGGCCCAGAATGTCTACCAGCAGGAGAGAAGGTTTTCAGGCCTAGGACATGCATGCCCTGCATTCTTGTCTCAGGGGTGTTTTCCCTGGGATGTGGGAGAGGCCTGAATTAATAATGGGTTAAGTCAGAAATCTGCACACAGGTGCTTAAGAGAAACAGCAGGTCTGCGAGGTGCTGGCCACCCGTTTGTGTGGAACACCTGTGCTGTGGCCTACTGGGGGGGTGTTTACAAATTACTGTGTTGGAGGTTAAAATAATTAGAATAAGTTATAACTTCCATCATGTTTATCATGTTTCAATTAAAGAGGATTGGTTATTTGGTTTACTACTGGTTTATTTAAACGAAATTTCTGTAAACTGTGTAAATATTATCCCTCATCTTTTGTAAGATTAAAAAAATAATTTAAAAGAAATCTTTGCTCATCAAGAGCAATTGGATACTTTTATTCCACTTAGGACATTTTTATTTTCAGGAGATTTCTCACTGTCTAGAAATAAGGATGTGGTGTTTCAGAAGAAAAGCGAGTTGATGCAGGTCAGGGGGAGCTGTGGCCTTCTCTGTTGCTGGCCCAGCCAGTGGTCACAGAAGTCCATCCACACAGTGCCCTGTCTGCAAATGCGTTGTAATAAGACATGCTCCCGTGCGATTTAAGAGCTGTCACACTGAGTCTTTCATTTCTTGGGAAGAGTCAATTTTTTTGCACCAAATGATGAGACTAGAGTGGACCGTGTGGTCCTCTGAGCCAGGATCCTTGGGTTTGAGAAAAGGTAGTGATTATAAATCAAGGGTCTTGTGCTGGAGGTGAAGCTTCTCGCTCCCTGCTCTCTGCAGCCTGGGGGCAGGGGAGCAACGAGAAAGGCCATGCAGGCCACACTAGCATTTGAGGTTCAAATGGCAGTGCGGTGTAAAGTTTGGGCAAGGAAGGTTAATGATCTGACCGGAGACAGCAGTCACGTTTCTAGAACTGAACAGCTTTGTCTCCTTAGGTCAAAGGAAGTAGTTAAGCCACAGCCCCAGAAAGAGGAGACACGGTTTAAGAAACAGTGGCCGTGGCTGTCAGGTGGTGTTGTTGGACCATCAGGCTCTAAGGAAGTTCTGAGCCAAAGGCAGGACTTCGGAGCCTTTTTAAAGATTACTTAAATATATAAAGTTTCTTTTATCTTGGCTAAGATTGAATCAATTTATCTTAAATATCTCCTTGGCAGCATTCTAGTTCCCGTGATTTTGGTTGGGATTTTATCAATTTAGCGAACTAACTTCTATTTAAGGTAAATTGTAAAGCCGAATAATTTGATTAATATCTAACTAATGGAAATTTGGAAAACGGTTTCTAAACTCGTAAGCTTTTCTTGTGTGTGTGCCTCTTATAATCAAGAGTCCGTTGAGGAAAACAGTGAATGCTGTTGATGGAAGGAAAGTTGGGCAACTCTGAACTCTGGTCCTGAAGTGCTGGGCAGACCCTGGGGGCAGGCTGCACTGGAAACCAGCCAGTGTCCACTCCGAGGGGGCTGTTAACTCGCCCTTTGCCTCCCGTGACCCCAACAGGAGTTAACTGCCCTATGATCAATATGTAAATTATTTGCACATCTTAAGTTCATTTCAAACTTCTGAGGTTTCCAAAGATTTTCCCAGTATTTTATAAACTTTTCTTATGTGTTTAAACTGTCTTGGTATGGAAATTTTCAAATATTTTAATTCCTTTTTAAAGAAAAATCTTACATCTAGGTTTCTTAGCTTGAGGTTTGGCAGCTGTCCTCTTCTTAGGAGGAAACTCAAATATTTACAGAGAATTTGCTCTGCCTTGGAATTCGAGAGCCTTAAGACTTCTGTGAATGTTGGGCTGCTAACCAAGATTTAAAATTTAAGAGGCTTCCTTAGGAATGACCTGTATCTTCATAACCTCAGCAGCATAATGATGTCAGCATTCTGATCAGACTGTGCTCTCTGTACCTTGTGGTGTGGCAGGGGGAAGTGGGTGAGCCATGACTGGATGCTGAGGACAGGAGTTGAAGAGTTTGTCTAAATTGTTGTTATTATTTGTGGCTCTGACAGAGAAATTCACTGTATATAGCTGTGACCAGGCAATATGATTTTATCAGATGTTTAATAGAATCTATACTGTGGAAACAAATTAGCCAGGATCCTCTGCAGCTCAGGTGAACACAGAGGCGTCGCGGGCGTGGCCAGCCTCGTCGGTGCCCAGTCTACAGAGACACAGGACTGTCTGCACAGATCTCTGGCTCAGTGACCGGGGCCCTGTGGTCTGCAGGCATCCTAGGCTGCATCTCAGCTCCCACCGCCCGTAGCTTTCCTTCCTGTGTTTACAGAAGGGGCTGTGACCTCCCTACCGCAGGATGTTTGCAGTAGCGGCTCTCAGCTGTGGAATTTGCTTATTTGACTGGCTTAATTCTCTGGGTTGATAAAGTTCAAAGTAGAAAGTCTTTCGGGGGTAAGATTTATGTATTATTTACTATGCTTTGCTTGCACGTGTCAGAAAATCTGATCCGGCTTTAGCAGAAAGGGATTTTACTGGTCCATGTGACTGAACAGTCCAGAGCTCCTTGTGGCTTCAGTTATGGCCCTGCCCCGGCTCCAGCAGGGCCAAGTTCTTGCTCCAGCCCTGTCAAGTGCTCCTCTGCGTGGCTTTGCTCTCAGGCTCTCCACGTCCAAACAGAAGTGCCTGAGGAAGAGGTAGTGTTGGCAGCTCCCACACCACCCCGTGGTTGGATGCTGACTGTGGATCGACTTTGGTTACGAAGTTCCACTGTGGCATGAGGAGATTAGTTCTAATTTTGCAGATTTGGGTCACCTGCCCCACTCCGGATGCAGCATCGGTGGAAACAGACAAACTGCTGATTCTGAAGTAAAAGACACAGATGTCCGGCAGCAGAAGGAGCAAATTTCCATAGCGGTGTACTGATTCAGCTCAGGAGGATGTAGTGAGAGGAACAGGCACTGCAGGTGCAGAGACTAGCAAAAGTGCAGCTGCTGGCCGTGAGCGCTGCGGTCAGCGGTGGAGAAAGGAGCGTACGAAGAAAGGAAGAGAAGACAGACGTACGAGTCTCAAGTTACAAACCTGAGTGCCCGAAATATAAGAATTCTGTTATGAGCCCCCGTTTCCGTCAATTGTGGGTCTCCCCTTTCTCCCTGGAGGCATCCTGTTGGGGGGCGGTCTGTGCTGTCACTGCCTCTCAGACTTGCTTTGGGTCTTTAGTTGTCGTTAACCCTGAAGACGCTACTAAGTGGATCCTTGCTGCGTTCACGAGGTGCTAGAGTCCAGCTCTCTGATGGGACTACAGGGCAGTTTCCTTCTGAGTCCCTGGGCTGAAGGAGACTGTGGGGTGAGCCGCTTGGCGCTAGGGACGCGGGAGGCTTCTGGAGCGCTCTGCTGCTGGCCTCATGGCACTCAGATCTCTGTAGGGATTTTTTTGTCCTCCCTTTCCTGGGAGGACCTGGAAAGGACCTTTTGGGGCACTGTCCCATCCACTTGTGCCTCGCTTCCTTCCGACCCTCCTCCCTCCCGAGGTCTGGGAAGCATTACAGGGTCTGAGAGGAAGGGAAACTGGATTACGCAGCGCATTCTCTTCAAGATCCATTGGCTTTTCTGTGTAAATGATCCTTTTCTAGTCCTCACAGGGATTAGACCTTCAATTCCCCAAAGCCACACAAATACTTCCTTCATTTAACAAATATTTATTAGGCACATATTATATGTCAGTACAGCATGTGTTGGAGATATTACAGTTAATAAAATAGTCAATGTGCTTACCGCCATGGCACTTCCATCTAGTGAAGGAGCCATGCAAGGAAGATCAGATAGACAGATAAATAGATGGGATAGATGGATATGATAGATAGGATGGATATATAGATAGATAGACAGATATAATTAATTGACAGAGTAGTGATATAGGCCATGGTCAGACTAAATATGGGAAAATTTTGAAGGATGTAAGCAATGGAGTAATAGTGTCTGCGATATTACTTAGACGGAGCACTTCTTTGGAGAAATGCCCGTAGGAGTTCAAGACTGCGAGCAGAGAAGCTGGTGAGGAGGCAGTTGAATAGACACCCTGAGAACTGATAATTCTTTGGCCCAGGCAGGTGGCAGTGGAGAAGGAGAGATGTAATCAGATTCTGAGTATATGTTGAAGGTTTATGTTCCAGTAGGGTGTGCTGATGGATTGGCGCAGGGCATGAGAGAAATAGAGGTCACAGTTGGCCCAGGATTTGCGTGTGAGCTCCCAGGCGATGAAACTGACCTGCAGAGGAAGGTTGAGGACAGGTGGGGGAGGAGGCGGAGCGCCACAAGCTGTGTTTAAATGTGTTTTGTTTGAGATATTTCGTTGATACTGGATGCCTAGGTCAAGCAGGTAATTGATATCGTGAGTTGGGAATTTAGGTCCAAAGAATAGATAAGACTTGGAGAATTATCAGATATAAATGGTGCTTAAAGACACAGACCCAAGGTTTGAGTGTAAATAGAGAAGGGTGGAGCCTTGGGGAAGACAAGGGGACCTGTCTGAGAAAGAGGCTGGGAAGGAAGGTAGGTCAGCTGTTTTGCTCTTCCTGGAGGCAGGTGGAGTCAGTGTGAACACTTCACGCGGCTGGCCCTCCTGGACTACCTGAACCGGATTTGGGGCAGATTTGTTGACTGTCTTGTGTGGTCTCAGCTGCCAGAGGAAGGGACAGCCCCTCACCCAACAGGAGACGGGGACACCAGTGGAGGTCAGCCTGTACGAGTTCAGTTACTCAAGGCTATGCAGAATGGTTTCGCGTAAAATTGGTTTCAAGTTTAAGAAGCACCATTTAAAGTTGATCTTGATGAATGCGTCGTATTTCAAGAGTCCAGAGGCTAGCAGTTTTTTCATTAAAGGTCAGATCGTACGTATTTCAAGCTTTGCAGACCAAGAGGCAAAGTTGGGGACCTATAAACAGTTAGACAACAAGAGAGGAAACGAACTTCCACAGATTGTTTTATTGATGAAAACTGAAATATAGCAATACTTGAGAATGTTTTCGTAATACGAGTCTACTGATGAGAAGAAGGCGATTCTCTTTGTGGGAGAACGTTTTACTACTTGAGGTTCAAAGTCAGTGACTTTGTCGTCAAAACAGATTGCAAACGTGGAGCAGTTAGTACTGGTCTGTGACGTGACTTTACTCATTTCATCTTCAAAAATGTGTTTTCACGCAAAGTATGCTGTTTCTTTGGATTTAAATTTTTCAGCTATTAAAAACTACCAACGGTTCTTACGTCACAGGCCCTAGGAGAACAGGTGGTGGCTGAGTTTGGCCCACGCCACAGTTTGCCCACTCCCAGGTAGCCCTTATCAGTCCTGCCTCCCAGCTCCCTCAGCATGCACCCTGGGACCAACAACAGCGTTCTCTAAAGAATCACTCCTTTAAAGCTGGCACTGGGTGAAGCTCCCTCAGTGGAGGGTGCTAGAGGGACTTTGCCAGAGGGACGGGCAGTGGTCAGCGACGTGGGGAGAGGACATTTATGGAGCCCACCCAGCCACAGACCAGGAAAGGCCCCGCTGCAGCCTGGAGGACTGGGCCACAGCCCCCTCTGCTCAGAAACCAGAGCCCCCACAGCCCTGAGGACCCCTGTCCCTACCAGCACCCCGGCTCCCATGGCAGGCCCATGCCGCCAGCTGCTGACCATCTGCATCCCAGAGGGTGGCCCTGCTGGCCCAGCAAGTCCTGACCAGGCCCAGCCTGGTGCAGCGTGGCCCTCCGCCATGCGTGGGCTGGACCACACCTCCAGGGAGGCCGGCATCTCTCCCCAACCTGTCCTTCCTGGGGACTCCCTCCCCACCTCGGGTACCTTGCTGAGTGCATGGTTCTCATGGTGAACTTCCCCTCCTTAACCTGCCGCATGCATCCCGCCTGCTGTTTGGACCCAAACTGCAACACCTGCTCTAGGTGAACAGGAAGGCTCATAGCCAGAGGAGACAGTGTAACTAGGAACACAATGAGGAAAGCAGAGGATAGGGTCCTGTGAGATGAAGTTGTTTTAAGGTGTGCATAATAGGAGTACGTGGTATAGCAAAGATGTATCTTTTTATTCATTTTAACATTTAATGAAAAGGCAAAATTACTGCTTTGCTTTTTTTAGAAGGACTTGCAAATAGTGTATTATGAATACTATGTAATCAAAGAGAGAAAAATATTAACATATGGTAGGCAAATGTTTTTACCTATTTTTCCATTTCTCTAATCAAGTGGTTAGAATGTATATAAAACAAATCAAATCTAGTCCTGAGTTAGAAAATGAAAATTACAAATACTTCTCTTTTATCTTCCTTCTTCAGCAATACTGTGAAGAGGTCAGAAATAATTTTTTAAGTGTGGTAATTAGGGTCATGTTAGCTGCAGTAGCAAGCCCCTCAATCTGTCACTTAGCGCCATAGGAATTGGTTCTCCGCTGTGTGATAGCTCAGTGTGGGCGCTCCGGGCAGGGAGCCCCGTTCCCCTGTGGAGATCCAGGGCCCTGCGTCTGTCGCTCTGTGGCTGAGCACCAGAGACGTCTCAGCCAGCCAGCAATGGGAAAGGGATGGTGGGGAAACACTGCTGCTTACTGTCTTGCCTAAAAGTGACACACGTCATCGTCTCCGGGCAGCTGCCTCCCAGGGACAGCACTGCACTGTGGCGCAGGAGGCACACGTATGGGTGGGCAGCGAGCTATCCCAGCCACGCAACTGGTAATTTAATCTTTCGACCAAAATTCAGGTTATATTGCCTCCTCTTAGATACCAACGAAAATTAAGAAAACAAATACCTTATCTAGTCATAATGTGAATTACAGGCAATGTGTGTGCGTTATAAACAGATAAATTCACGTTAGTCAGTTTTCTAGCTAAGTGCCAACTTGCATTGCTGATTGACACCAGCTCAGCACCACCTCTCCTTTTTAGCCTGAAAATGGAAAGGAAGCAAGCTTCCGTCTGAGAATGTGCTCACCAATCACGGTTTTCAAAATATATCAGTTACATCCATACTGTATTAGAAGTTTTGAAAAGTGGAAATGCCTTACCATATATATTTTTTCTTGATCACTGTGGAATACCAAACAAATTATATGTCTATCAGTATGTTACGTCAAGTCACGACTAAAAGCTACCTCCTTAAAATGTACTTTAAAGGCTGAAATGTCTATATAAATATATTCACTTGGAATTTTACTAGTTTATATTTTTTCTAGGACCCTCTAACTCTAAACTGTATAATCAAAGCATTAGTAATAGGAAAATTTTAAAGGCTACTAGTAAATTGACGTAATTTTTAATGGAAGTCTTTTTCTTTAGTTGAGGTAGCATTGGTATAAGGCATTATAGAAGTTTCAGGTATACATTATTATATTGCAATTTCTGTGGAGACTGCATCATGTTCCCCACCTGACCACTAATTACCATCCATCGGCACACACATGTGCCTTATTGCCCCTTTCACCCGCTTCCCTCTGCCCTTCCCCTCTGGTAACTACCAGTCCAATCTCTGTCTCTATGTGTCTGTTTGTTGTTGTTTCTATCTTCCACTTACACATGAAATCATACAGTATTTGACTTTCTCTGTCTGATTTATTTCACTTAGCATAATACCCTAAAGGTCCAGCCATGTTGTCACAAATGGCAAGATTTCATCTTTTTTATGGGTGAATAGTGTTCTATTACATACATGTACCACATCTTCTTTATCCATTCATCCATTGATTCATCCATTCATCCATTGATTCATCCATCCATCCATTCAACTTAGGTTGTTTCCAAGTCTTGGCTATTGTGAATAATGCTGCAGTGAACATAGGGGTACAAATATCTTTTTGACCTAGTGTTTTCATGTTCTTTGGGTAAATACCCAGTAGTGGAATAGCTGGGTCATGTGGTATTTCTATTCCTAACTTTTTGAGGACTCTCCATACTGTTTTCCATAGTGGCTGCACCAGTTTGCACTCCCACCAGCAGTGTATGAGTATTCCCTTTTCTCCACATCATCTCCAACATTTGTTGTTTTTTGTCTTGGTGGTTATAGCCATTCTGACGGGTATAAGGTGATATCTCATTGTAGTCTTGATTTGCATTTCCCTAATGATTAGTGATGTCGAACATCGTTTCATGTGTTTATTGGCCATCTGTGTATCTTCTTTGGAAAAATGTCTGTTCATATCCTCTGCCCATTTTTTGATCAGGTGGTTTGATTTTTTGTTGTTGAGTTGTATGAGTTCTTGTATTTTCAAATTTAACCCCTTGTCAGATGTATGATTTGCAAATATTTTCTTCCAGTTTGTGGGTTGTCTTTTCGTTTTATTCCTGGTTTCCATTGCCTTGCAGAAGCTGTTTAATCTGATGTAGTCCCATTTGTTTATTTTTTCTATTGTTTCCCTTGCCTGAGTAGACATGATATTTTAAAAGATGCTGCTAAGACCAATGTCAAGGAGTATACTGCCTATATTTTCTTCTACAAAATGATTTCAGGTCATACATTGAAGTCTTTAATCATTTTGAGTGAATTTTTGTGTGTGGTGTAAGATAATGGTCTACTTTCATTCTTTGGCATGTTGCTGTCCAGTTTTCCCAACACCATTCATTGAAGAGACTATCCTTCTCCATTGTATGTTCTTGGCTCCTTTGTTAAAGATTAACTGTCCATAGATGTGTTGTTTCATTTCTGGGCCCTTTATTCTGTTCCTTTGATCTGTGTGTCTGTTTTTGTACCAGTACCACGCTGTTTTGATTACTATAACTTTGTAGTATATTTTGAAGTCAGGGATTGTGATGCCTTCAGCTTTGTTCTTTTTTCTCAGGATTGCTTTGGCTATTCAAGGTTCTTTGTTGTTCCATATAATTTAAGGATACTTTGTTCTATTTCTGTGAAGAACATCATTGAGATTCTGATTGGGACTTCATTGAATCTGTAGATTGCTTTAGGTAATATGGAAATTTTAACTGTCTTCATTCTTCCAATCTATGAGCATGGAATATCTTTCTATTTCTTTATATCTTCTTCAGTTTCTTTCAATAATGTCTTATAGTTTTCAGTGCATAGGTCTTTCACCTCTTTAGTTAAGTTTATCTCTAGATATTTTGTTCTTTTTGTTGTGATTATAAATGAGGTTGTATTCTTAACTTCTCTTTCTGCTAGTTCGTTATTAGAGTATAGAAATGCAACTGATTTTTACAAGTTGATTTTGTACCCTGCCACTTTGCTGTAGTTGTTGATTATTTCTAATAGTTTTCTGATGGATTCTTTAGGGTTTTCAATATATAGAATCGTGTCATCTGCAAACAGTGAGAGTTTCACTTCTTCCTTTCCACTTTGGATTCCTTTTATTTCTTTTTCTTGCCTAATTGCTTTGGCCAAAACCTCCAGCACTATGTTGAATAAGAGTGATGAGAGCGGGCACCCTTGTCTCATTCCTGTTCTCAGAGGGATGGCTTTCAGTTTTCTCCATAGAGCATAATGTTAGCTGTGGGTTTGTCATATATGGCATTTGTTATGTTGAGGTACTTTCCTTCTTTATCCATGTCATTGAGAGTTTTTATCATAATTGGATGTCGGATCCTGTCAGATGCTTTCTCTGTGAAATGATCATGTGAGATGATATTGAGATTATCATGTTGTTTTTCTTCCTCATTTTGTTAATGGGGTGTGTCACATTGATTGATTTGCAGATGTTGAACCATCTCTGCATCCCTGGTATAAGTCCTGCTTGATCATGGTGTATGATCTTTTTAATGTATTGCTGTATTCAATTTGCCAATATTTTGTTGAAGATTTTTGCATCTCTGTTCATCAGTGATATTGGCCTATAATTTTCCTTCTTTCTGTTGTCCTTGTCTGGCTTTAGTGTTAGGGTAATGTTGTTCTCATAGAATGAGTTAGGAAGTGTTCCATCTTCTTGAATTTTTTGGAAAAGTTTGAGAATGATACACGTTAAATCTTCTTTGAAAGTTTGGTGGAATTCTCCAGAGAAAACATCTGGTCCTGGACTTTTGTTTTTTGGGATGTTTTGATTACTATTTCAATCTATTTACTTGTTATGGGTCTATTCAGATTTTCAATTTCTTCTTGATTCAGTTTAGCAAGGTTATATGAGCCTAAGAATTTATCCATTTCTTCTAGGTTATCCAATTTGTGGGCTTATAGTTGTTCATCATATTCTGTTATAATCCTTTGTATTTCTGTGATATCCATTGTAATTTCTCCTCTTTGATTTCTAATTTTGTTTATTTGAGCCTTCTCTCTTTTTTTCTTAGTGAGTCTGGCTAAGGGTTTGTCAATTTGGTTTATCTTCTCAAAGAACCATCTCTTAGTTTCCTTAATCCTTTCTCAGTAGGAAGGATTTTAGTTCCTATTTCATATATTTCTGCTCTGATTTTTATTATTTCCCTCCTTCTTCTGACTTTGGGCTTTGTTTGTTCTTCCTTTTCTTGTTCTGTTAGGTACAGTTTAGGACTACTTATTTGAGGTTTTTCTTGTCTGTTGTAGTGGGTCTGTATTGCTATGAATTTCCCTCTTCTGACCACTTTTGCTGCATCCCATAAGAGTTGGTATGTCATATTTTCGTTTTCATTTATCTCTGGGTATTTTTTAATTTCCCCTTTGATTTCTTCATTGATCCATTGGTTGTTCAGTAGCATGTTGTTTAGTCTAACTTTCCCAGATTTTTTCTTGTAGTTGATTTCTAGTTTCATAGCACTGTGGTTGATTTCTAGTTTCATAGCACTGTGGTTAGAAAAGATGGTTGAGATGATTTCAGTCTTCTTAAATTTATTTAAGCTTGCCTTGTTTCCCAGCATATTGTCAATCTTTGAGAATGATCCCCGTGCACTTGAGAAGAATGTGTATTCTGCTGTTTTTGGATGGAATGCTTTATATATATATGTTATCTTTTATGCCCATCTGATCAAGTATTTCATTTAAATCAAGTATTTCCTTGTTGACTTTCTGTCTGAATGATCTGCCTTTATGTAAGTGGGGTGTTGAGGTTCCCTGCTATTATTGTGTTGCTGTTAATTTTTCCCTTTAGGTCTGTTAATAGTTGCCTTATGAACTTTGGTGTCCCTGTGTTGTTAGATCCGTATATGGTAATAAGTGTTACATCCTATTGGTGGAATGTCTCTTTTATCATTATATACTGCCTCTCTTGCTTTTTTTATCTTGAAGTCTGCTTTCTCTAATATAAGTATGGCAACACCTACTTTCTTTTGTTTGCCATTAGCTTGGAATATTGTCTTCTATCCCTTCACTCTGAGCCTATGTTTCTCTTTAGAGTTGAGATGTGTTTCCTGGAGGCAGCATATTGGTGGGTCTCGTTTTTTCAATCCATCCAGCTCCTTGGTGTCTTTTGATTGGAGAACTCAACTTTGCCTCTTGATCTGCAAAGCCTGAAATATGTACGATCTGACCTTTAAGGCTTCTGCCCTCCAGAGCAAGCCTGTGTCCGCACAGCCTCGCCAGACCCTCAGCAGGTCTGAGACCCCAGAGAGGAGGGAAAGTGGACTGAACTCTATGGCTGCCTGTGTCCTGCCCGGGGCACTTTCTGAGCTACAGCCCATGGAGGGGGTGCTGGAGCATGTGTTCCTGCTGAATGGAAGAGACAGATGGAGCTGAGAGGCTGAGCATCCAGAATTTGCAGAGCGGATTTCCAGAGCAGAGGGAGTTAAAGAGAGAAAGAGCTCTGGAAATCTGCAAAGGACCCTTGAGCCTTGGCTGAATACCGAGCATTGTGTGTGTGGGCTGAACTCTCAAGGCAGGGCTAAGAACAACCACCAAGAAGCCGCGAGGTGAGCAATTCTCAGAGCTTTCTCGAGGCTGGGAGAGAGCTCAGTAATGAGAGCACATTTGGGAGAGAGCCCGAGGAGTCAGACCTTGATTGCAGGGCCACCTCGCCCTGAAGACCACTTTACACCCCGCCAAGCAAACCCAACAGCAGCTCTTGGAAAGATGGACTGACCTTCGGGTAACTCACTGCCTGCCAGCACAGCTCAGCACTGTTTAAAGCAGACAGCAAAATCACGACGCTCAACGTGGCAGTATTCACTCAAGTAGCAACGGTCACATTCTACCAGAAATGGGTAGAAAGAGGAAAAAGGGTCAGTCAAAAACAGACCCAGAAAGGACAGAGATGATGTGATTATCAGACAAGGATATGACAGCACCTTTTAAAATATGCTCGGGGATTTAAAGAACAACATAAACATAAGGAGGCCAGGGATGGAAGGAATGGAAAAGATCCCGATGGAACTTTCAGTGCTGAAAACACTGTCTTTGAAATGAGAAATACATCTGATGGTCCGAACAGCAGATTTTACATTGAAGCCCCTTGTTTCTTTGGTTCTTCTGACTCCTGGTCCTGTGATGAGGGAGTGATCCATCCCCACCTAGGCCAGACCTGGATTATGTGAGCACTGTTATGACCAACAGTCGCTTGTATGAGTTTATGAATACCGAAGCAATACTGGAAACGTAAAATGCAGTACAAATGAAGTATTCGGTACTTGCAGTAATCAGTCCATTCCTGTCTCCAAAAATTTTGCTAATAAGGAAAATCCAGACAGATAGTTCAAACATTTTTGAAAAAAATAGACAAATATATTAAATTTTATATTATTTATTATAGACAGTTGTAAAATACATCTTTTGTTAATTCTTAAAATTTTAATGTTTTTTATTGGTATTGAGGTGAATTAAGAGTTACAGGGAGCAGATGCTTAATTGGGAATGTGAAGAAAACCCAAAATCCTGCTAAGTAAATTGGAGATTGCTTTATTCGGGGAGTCGGGCAGCATCCTGTCTGCTAAACGGGAAGGAGCTGGGAGCAGCTGACCTCAGGGGAGACCTCTCGGGCAGGAGGGCTCAGAGGCTGTGCCAGGGAGTGGGTTGTTTGGGGGAAGGCTGGTTGCCTCACAGGAGCTGACCAGGCAACTCCAGCTGGACCGGGTGAAGGTCCCACTCCTGGGAGGGGCTGACACTGCTGTTAGTGTTGTCTTGTTTGCTGGTGTGGGCTTAGCATTACTGACTCCATTTTAGGCCTGAAGTCTCTTTTTTAACAGGAGATTGGACCAGATTTTGTTCATGATCCTTTAGAATCTCATGATTTTGTGATGTCTGGGATTTTGAGAGTTTAGGGATTCCCAATCTCAGAGTGAATTTAATTTATTAGGAAAACAGAGATGAAACAGTCAATAATTGAGGATTCTAATTTATTTCCTTTGGTAGGATTCAGTTTATTAATGCTTAATTTTGTATGAGACAAATGAAATTACAATAAGCTTCTAACTTATAACTTAGTAGATTTTTTGATCAAATCTTTTCTTTTTAATCTTTCAGTGAATAACCCTATACCTTCCAATTTGAAATCAGAAGCAAAAAAAGCTGCTAAAATCCTAAGAGAATTCACGGAAATAACTTCCAGAAATGGACCTGATAAGATCATTCCTGGTAGGTAAATAAAATGCATGCTGTTCATTTCTAAATTCGTCTTGTTTTCTGAGTCTCTTTCTGCATTTGTTGACTTCAGGCCGTCAAGCCCCTGGAGCCACAGGCCCTCAGACCGCCTTTCCTCCTGGCCGTCTTCCCAGCTGGCCTCCTGGAGGCCTCCTGCCTCTCTTGGCCGCCTCCCCTTTGAGGGGGCTGTGACCCTAAACACTGTGCCTCCCTCTCCACTGCGGCTCTCCTCAGCCCCACCTGCTCCTGTCCTCAGTTTCTGAGAACCTTGCAAGCTTATCCTGCAAACTCACTAGCTAATCTCATAAATAAACTTTAACTTTGTGTTTTCCCTTTCTTGATAAAACGTTTACATTTTATAGTGGTTTAAGAAGACACCGATCAGTAATTCCCAACACATCTGCACATCAGGGTTCCCTGGGTCATTAAAATACATCCCTAAGCTCCCCCCAACCTGCTGGATCAGACCCTGGGCAGTGTGGCCAGGAGCGCAGATTTTTAACACGCTTCTCCTATGACTCTTGGCAGCCAGACTGACCGCATGGGACCTGGTCTGGAGCTGAGCCTCTGGCACTGCTGCCTGTGCTTCACCATGCCAGGGGACCTGTAGGCTGTTTCCTGGACAGTCACATGCACGCTGGCTTGGGCAGTGCTGCAGACTAGAATGCTGACTGAGCCTGCATTAAAGAAACAGTTTAATTTCTTAAGCCAGATTTCCTGAAGTTAACAGACCTTTACATGTTTTAAAAAATTTTAATTTGTTCTTATAATAATAATATTAATAATAATTATCCTTATGTGGCTCAGCCACTCCTCTCACTTAAGATGGGAGCTTTCTATTCCAAGTGCAGACTGGACCAGCAGCTGTGGTCACCCAGGAGCTTGTGAGAAGTTCAGGACCGCAGGCTCCGCTTAGGCCTCGTCAGTCGGAACCTGCATTTACACGGGGTCTCAGGGAGTTGCATGCACATGCAAATTTGAGAAGCACTGCTTTAGCACTGGAAGAAAATTCACCTAGGAAAGCTGAATTTTCGGTAGAGTATTCTGAAGCCGGAGATGGAAGATGTTTCTTGATCTCTGTCAGCATCCACGTATGTGTCAGGCTCGCCCAACTTGTGGATAAACCATGTTTCCTAACTTAAAAACATCCGAGTATGGATTATTTTTCATGGATTTTGTACAGCCAAGTTCCGTCTTGCCTTTCTTCTGCCTGCCACTCCCTTTCAGTGGGTGTAGCTCAGAAAATGAACATCAGTTCACGCAATAGCCTGAGTCAAGGCTCACTCCTGTGGGTGTCAGGTGTGTGTCACAGAGAGAGGGCCCCGCAGCTGTCAGGGACAGACCGCATCCTCCGTGCAGCCTTCCTTGGGATGAGGAGGGAGAGGACTTTATGTTTACTTTAAAACAAAGGTGATGTCTCATGTAACAGAAGAGAACATCTATAAGGCATTTTAAAACAAAATGCCTTGACTCTTAGGCCTTCTTGGTGGTGTGAGTTCGCCCCCTTTGATTGAAGGGCTCTGAGACGTAAGTGGAACTAAATTTAGAGAGTGAATCTGCCATCAGGACATTCTAAAAGCTCATTGGCAAATTATTTAGGGACTGGTGGTATTTTAGTGTCCCTGCATTTGGGCGGATAATCTATAAAAATATACTTGACATTTAAAACATGTTCATTTTAAAACATATGCTTGTGTTATCTCCAATGTTTCTAAACAGAGGCAGCGCCAACTATAAAAGCATTAAGTGAGGATGGAATAAGAGGTGCTGAGGAAGATATTCTGCCAACGTGCGGTTGTAGGAGCAAACCCATGTGATGTGTAATACTGGTTTCCACCTCGTGAGGGCACGTTTATAACTTTAAAATGCCAAGTGAGGTGCACTGAGGAGACTCCATCTAGGAAGCCAAACTTGCTTTCCACTTTGCTTAGTGACGAGCGACTCCACGACCATCTGTGTGTGACGTCTTCGTGCTCTTGGGTGAATTGTCCCTGAGAGTCTGTTATTAATCTAAATTTCGAAATGGTCTGCATAATTATGTTAGAAATTCAGTGTTTTTTAGGAACACTTATAAAGCCTTTTGTGTATTTGAGGGTAGTGCCTCGTTTGATTTCCTTGACAGAATATTTACCTAAAGGGATGATAAATTAAACTACCTTAAGATAATATCAGAGTCCAGGAACAATGCCCAATGTTCAGTCTTCCTCTGTTGTTTAAAGGAAGTTCCATCATGTGAATAAATCCACAAAGTGGTGGGCAGTGTGTGTAGTGGGTACACATGTTAATAACCCTCGTTTTATGTCATGAACTTCTCTGAAATGTGACTAAACCAATATTTGTAAATTGAATTAGGTTTTCAGTGCACTAGGAGTTATATGTTACTCAAATTCTATAAAAGATCATTTTATAAAGTTAAAAACTTTTTAAGTGGCAAAATCACTGAATTTTCTGATTTTGAATGTGCATTTTCATAGTGATAAAAGGTGAACTTGACTGTATGGCTTTAAGATCAAAGTTCTGCTGCATATGCTGCATTTTGGTCATTTTTACAGTTTCTCATTAATACTGTATAGATCTTAATTTCTTTGAAAACAGTAACTTGTTTTTTAAATTATGAATGATGTTCTAAATTAATTGAAGTCTCAAAGTTATTTGTCCTGCTACTAGATATTGGTATCAAACCTGAAGTGAGTTCGCTCACCCGTTGTGCAGCAAGCCAGTCTCTGACACTGGGCATAGTGGAAGAAAGTAGGAATTTTATTATTGCACAGCACTGAGCAAGGAGAGAGGGCAGCTAACGCTAAAATCCCAAACTCCTTGAGAAGCTAAAAGGAAGGGTTTTTATTTGGAGTTTTAGGTAGGGGAGGGGGAGCATATGGCCTTGCTGGTCGGAGCTTTCATACCAGCCTGTGTTTGGCCTTGACACACTTACAGAGAGGAGGGAGCTGTGACCTTGCTGGTCAGCAGCTTTCCTACCAGCCTATCTCTTTATGAGGAGGAGATAACGAATCCAGGTGGTTGTCCTTGACAGTGTCTGTCTCCATGGAGGATAGTGGATTCTGGAGCCAGGAAGCCAGGGAGTAAGCAGGGAATGAGTGTTTTGGTTTTAACCTCATATATGCTGGGTTTAATGTGGGGAAACTGATATCAGAGTTGGTATCAATATCAATAAAATCTCATCCAAATATCCATTTATTATGGCAGTTTCAGGGTTTCGAGCACTGACGATGTCACACTTAGCCCTGCAGAAGTATCAGCACAGAAGGAGAGGGGGAGCACGCAGGCTTCAGGCACGGCTGCTGGTGACTCAGGGTTGTCTGTGGCTCACACGTGCCCTCAAGACCTTCTGGAGCCCCGGTGCCCTGACTGTGCAGCACATGCTTGTCTGTTTGGGCCTGGGTGTTAAGAATGCTTCCTGCCTATTGTCCCTATCTTTGCAGCCCACGTGATTGCGAAGGCCAAGGGCCTCGCGGTTTTGTCTGTGATCAAAGCTGGGTTCCTGGTGACGGCGCGAGGAGGCAGTGGGGTCGTCCTGGCGCGTCTTCCGGATGGGAGTAAGTGGATGTTCTTCACTCGGAGGGGCAAGAATCTTAATTCTTCCTTTGTTCTGTTTCCATTTTGAACATGTTTCATAGGGCACGTGACAGGTTTCCCATGCCACTTACGATTGTCATCCTGAGGGCTGCTCCCTCAGATGTGCGCTGTGGGCATCCAATAACTGAAGGCAGGGACCTTCCTATTTCTCTCCTCTCAAAATACAGTGATGCGTCGCTTAACGACAGGGACACGTTCAGAGAAACGTGTCAGGTGATTTCGTCATTGTGCGAACATCACAGAGTTACTCACACAAACCCGGATGGTGTATCCTACACACACCAAGGTTCTGTGGTGCTGACCTTACGGGGCCACCGCACACTTGTGGTCCACTGTTGACCCAAATGTCACACTGCAGCGCGTGACTGTTAGCCGGTTCGGAGCAGATCTGGCTTGGTCTTGTGTACACAGTGTTGTAGTTCTTCCCTGGAGCAAATGTTAAACACTATTTGTGTTCTGTTGTTAAATATGAATTCTTACTCCTGAACTTCATGGTATGACTGTTTTCTTTTGTTTTCTGGAAGTTGATAAGAAAATAAGCTTTTCTAATGTTCCTGTGGGAAATCATAAAGACTGAAACATTTTAAACCATATCGCCAGTGCAGAATCATATCAAGATCAATACAATTTGGTTTTACTTCCTAGGGTGAAATCTGATACTTGACTCCTCAGGGACGAAATTGAAACATGTTTGCCTTGAATTCCAAGAACCAACATTTTTAGAAATTATTTAGAATGTATGTAGGTGTGTCATAACCACCTAACATGCTTTTTATAACAATTTAACATTGCCATTCAGTCATATAACTGAACTCATTTTTCTGTTAATAGCTGTTTTTTAGTGTAGATAAGTTCATTTATTTTGAGAGAGGGACTGGAACGTTCACTGACCATAGATACACCTGGGTGTTGCTGGGCACACAGCCCTTGAACCTTGGTTGGTGGGTCCACCGTTCCTGCATGATGTGCCCCCAGTAAACGGCAGCACCCCCTGGAGTCGTGACTCAGTTTCCCAGCTCAGTGCTGGGCTGTGAAACAGGAGACAGAATTCTCGTCCCCTCAAGCATTACGTGATTTTCATGGGCAGACTTCTCAGCAGTGCAACCAGACAGAGCCGAGGCAGGTTCAGGGTCCACGGTCAGAGGGGCTGCAGGTCTACAGGGCGCCCTCGGTGCTGCAGGTTCCACGGCCCTGACAGGGTGGCCGTCTCAAAAGGTGGGTGAGCTGTCTCCTCCAGGTTTCTCAGAACCTGTGGTGGACCTTCCTGCTGGGGGAAACACCTACGTCTCTCCTCCCACCCTGCCCAGCAGCAGCTGCTCACCACAGAGGGCGATCTGAGAGCCACCCAGAGAGGCACAGCAAGGGCCCCGATCCTGGCCAGAAGCGCGGTCTTTAACAGGGGCAGCTCCTAACGCGGGAAGTGGACAAGAACTTTGGGAGTGTAAGACGCTGATTTCTGTCCTCAGAACTCCTCTAAGCCCAGTAGATTAGTTCTGGATGGAGTCCAGCAACATCCTGTCATCTAGAACACACAGCAGCCAGCAGAGCCAGGGTCAGGGAGTTAATAAGCATTTCCAGAAAGTACTTTATCTGGACCATCCCACCCTCCCCCCACCAAATTAATTTTTTTTTTCTAGACTGGTTTAATGTAACTGTTTCTGTATCAGGAAAAATAAGCATACAGTAATCGTGAAACGTACCAGATAGTGGCAAGTGGAATTTTTGCACTTAGTTTCCAAATGTAAGGAAATTTATCTTGTTAGAATTTTAGTAATCTTTAATTTGTAGCCTATTTCTTGTGCTTTGACTGGGCAGAAAGGGTGTCACAAAGGCTTTTGCCCTCAGACATTTATAACAGAAATAGTTAGGATTGTATTACTCTTAGAGTGTAATGAACTCTTCAGAATCCTCCTGCTCTCTTATGTCTATGATAAAATTCTTACTAAAGGCTGGAATCACCATCACCTTTGTCAAACATTATAAAGATATTGGGGGACCACTCCGTGGCTGAGCAGTTAAGTTCGCGTGCTCCACTTCAGCAGCCTGGGGTTCGCAGGTTTGGATCCCCGGCATGGACATGACACTGCTCATCAAAGCATGCTGAGGCGGTGGCCCACATAAAATAGAAGAAGATGGGCACAGATCTTAGCTCAGGGCCAATCTTCCTCACCAAAAAAGCATACCTTAAAAAAATATGTATTGATAGTTGAAATTATCAAATGCTATGTGTGTTTGGTTGGTGAAAATTCAATAGTTTGGTATTATGCCTGTTTATAGAGAATATTGAAGAACATGGATTTGAGAGTCTATGAGACCGTAATGAAGATCTAATATCTTTCAAATATTTTTAACTTAAAAATTATATAGGTTCTTAAAAAAATTGAAAACATAGGGGAAAAGGCTGAAGTCTCATTATTTTAAAAAGAAAGACCATCCATTCGCATTTTTGCGTTTTCCCTTCCCATATTCATGTGCCAAGGGGTTTTAATGTAATCGTCATGTTTGTTTGGCTGCTCTCTTTCCTAGAATGGTCTGCACCTTCCGCCATCGGGATAGCTGGGCTTGGCGGAGGATTTGAAATAGGAATTGAGGTAAGTGGGTGGCATGTATGCATGCAGTTGCTATGTTCTCTAAAACAACCAAAGCTTCATAGCTGAAAGGTGAGTGATTTCCTACTGTTATTATTTTACCACCCTTGGCAACTCTTCCCTTTTATTTCCTTGATAAAGCTCTACCTAAAACTATCTACTGTTTACCATTTTTCTTTCCTTTTCTTTCACTGAGAGAAGAATTTCTCATCCACCATCTCATCTGCTCCATCTTTAGCGCATCTGCAGAGCAGTTACGTCTCAGCTCTGACGAACTGTAATTGGCAGTTTTGGGCTTGCTAACTGCAAAGTTGCTTATCTCCTCAGTGGGCAGTCAGAGCTCAGACAGTGTGTCATCATTTGTGGCAAAATCCAGTTTTGTTCCATCTGGTATTCGAATGACTTGAAATTCTTTGAGTAAAGATTGACTTCATCTTGTTTCATTTTATATCTTTGCTGCTGATGATTCTGGCTTCTTTCAAATGGCCTGGAAATTGCACTAGGATGTACTTGTTTACAGAGGTCCTTTACATAGGATCGTCTTCTGCGCAGTGTTAATCTTTCGTCTGTTGATTTATTGCTAAGTGGTAAATCAAATCTCCTACATTTCTCAAGTCATTTCCCTCTCTAATTTCAGTCCGCTTCCTCCTCAGCTGTCCTCCTATGAGTTTGCTTCTTGCCATAGTCTTAAATCCCCTCGGCATTATTAGGAGGAAGTATTTCCCCTTCTCTCCTTTTATCTTGTTTGAACTTCTTTTCTCGCTGCTGCATAAATCTGTGCTAGGAAGAGAGGAGCATACTTGAGTTTTGCTTATTGTGACTGCCTTTTTGTTGCTTATTCAACCAAATCAAAGCCTTCAGAAATGTCGCCCTCTGGTGGAACGTGCGTTTTCATCAGCTGCAGGACCTTCCTGCCCTCACCTTGCAGACCCGTTTTTCTCTCCACCGCATGGCGCTCTGCTCCGGTGCCACTTGTCCTGAGTCACAGCTCGGTCTGTCCACTGCTGCCTCCATGTGCGGCTGAGGGGTAGGCTTTGGGGATCTGTCTCAAGTAACATTCATTTCAAAAATGATGAGAGACCGAGTAATAACGACTGCCGTAAATTTAGTATATTAAAGATCGAAACCGAGTCACCACGATGGTTCTTTGGAAATTGTGGATTTGGGGCCATAGTGCGTGTCAATAGCCGTGAGAAACGAGTGGAGTCCCAGGTGGTCCTGTCGTCCAGTAACAAAACGGAAAGATTTGAAATCCACGTTCTGTAAAATGACACATGTGATCGCCTTCCAAAGGCGACGTGGCCCAGCGGCTGGGCGGTAGGAGCGAGGTCTGAGACTCTTGGGCTCGGCTCCCGCCCCAGCACCTTCCAACCCTGGGGGCTTGGCCGTCTCCTTCTTCCTCTCTGCACCCTAGTTTCTTCACCTGTAAAAGAGAGATGCAAAGAGCCTTCCCTCTGGGCCTATTAAATAAATGAATTTATACTTTAAAAGCACTTGGAATGACGTAAACTATTATAATTTTTATTGTTAATATCTTCTCTGTCTTTTCAATGCTTATTTATACTTGCTATGTATAGAAACGTTTGGTTGCAAAGCTTACCCTCGTGGGCAGTGTAGAAATTCACTCTGGAGATTTATTTAAATAGCATACAGTTTTAAAATATTTATTTCAAGTGGAGATGAGAAGAGGTCCTAGGGGATGGAAAGACTGGCTTTATTCGTCTTAACCATGACGACTTTGCTTCTGAGAGGCTACAGGTTCATTGCTGAGTGTGATTGTAACATTGTAGCAGCTGATTGCTTGTCAATGTTAACAAAAAGTATGGGTGTGGCTCTCCAGGAAGCATTCTTGGGTTTCATCATGAGCACCTGTCACCTTCATTTCCCAACCAACCGCTCTGACGCCGCGCTCCTCCTGCTTCTAAGGATGAGCGAGGAAGCTGGAGAAGTCTCAGGGCATCGACGGGGTGACACAGGCTGCTCTCGTGAAGTGGAGCGAGGGAGAGTGAGCGTCTGTGTGAGGACTGTGTTGGCAGCAGCAGCTCTGGCTTCTGAGAGTCAGCAGGCCTGTGGCTGGTGGGGCAGGGGACAGACGTCCTCAATTCCGGGAGAAACGAGTCCAACCCTCGGCGGTGCGGATTCCTCCTCTTCCTAGCACCTTGCTCCTAACCTCATGGGGTGTTTGATGCGTGTGTTAGCCTGTTACTTCTCCTGCCTGGCCCCTACGTAGACTGTGAGCACAATGAAGGCAGAGACTTTCTCCTTCATACCTGTGTCCTCAGACTGCAGAGCATCAAGCACCAAGTAGATGCCCAAAATCAATCTCAGCATCTTTTTTCCCTCATTTCCAGTGTAACTTTTAAAAATTATTTCGTTGAGGTCATATTGGCTTATAACATTGTGCACATTTCAGGTGTACGTTATTATATTTGTTTCTGTATAGACTGCATCGTGTTCATCACGAGTAGTCTAGTTTTCATCCATGACCACACATATGTGCCTCTTTACCCCTTCTGCCCACCCCACCCCCTTCCCCTCTGGTAACCACTGAACTGTTTGCTTTGTCCATGTGTTTTTTTCCACATATGAGTGAATCATACAGTGTTTGTCTTTCTTTGTCTGGCTTATTTCACTTAGCATAATACCCTCAAGGTCCACCCATGTTGTCGCAAATGAAAAGATTTTGTCATTCTTATGGCTGGGTAGTGTTCCATCGTGTATATCTACCACGTCTTCTTTATCCAGTCCTCAGTCAGTAGGCACTTGGGTTGCTTCCATGTCTTGGCCATGGTGAATGATCCTGCAGTGAACATAGGGCTGCGTAAATCTCTTCATATTGTTGATTTCATGTTCTTTGGATAAATAACCAGTAGTGGAGTAGCTGGGTCATATACTATTCCTATTTTCGGTCTTTTGTGGAATCTCCATACTGTTTTCCATAGTGGCTGCACCAGTTGGCATTCCCATGAGCAGTGTATGAGGGTTCCCTTTTCTCCACATCATCTCCAACATTTGTTGTTTTTTGTCTCGGTGGTTATAGCCATTCTGACAGGTATAAGGTGATATCTTATTGTAGTCTTGATTTGCATTTACCTAATGATTAGTGATGTTGAACATTGTTTTATGTGTTTCTTAGCCATCTGTGTATCTTCTTTGGAAAAATGTCTGTTCATATCCTCTGCCCATTTTTTGATCAGGTGGTTTGTTTTGTTGTTGAGTTGTGTGAGTTCTTTATGTATTTTCAAATTTAACCCCTTGTCAGATGTATGATTTGCAAATATTTTCTCCAAGTTGTTGGGTTGTCTTTTTGTTATGTTCCTGGTTTCCATTGCCTTGCAGAAGCTGTTTAGTCTGATGTAGTCCCATTTGTTTATTTTTTCTATTATTTCCCTTGCCTGAGTAGACATGGTATTTTAAAAGATGCTGCTAAGACTGATGTCAAAGAGCATACTGCCTATATTTTCTTCTAGAACTTTTACGGTTTCAGATCGTACATTGAGGTCTTTAATCATTTTGAGTGAATTTTTGTGTGTGGTGTAAGATAATGGTCTACTTTCATTCTTTGGCATGTGGCTGTCCAGTTTTCCCAACACGATTTATTGAAGAGACTTTCCTTTCTCTACTGTGTTCTTGGCTCCTTTGTTGAAGATTAGCTGCCCAGAGATGTGTGGTTTTATTTCTTGGCTTTCACTTCTTTTCCATTGATCTGTGTCTGTTTTTGTGCCAGTACCATGCTGTTTTGATTACTATAGCTTTGTAGTATATTTTGAAGTCAGGGATTGTGATGCCTCCAGCTTTGTTCTTTTCTTCTCAGGATTGGTTTGTCTATTCGGGGTCTTGTTGCCCCATAGGAATTTTAGGATTCTTTGTTCTATTTCTGTGAAGAATGTCATTGGGATTCTGATTTGGGTTGCATTGAATCTATAGATTGCTTTACGTAATATGGAAATTTTAACTATGTTTATTCTTCCAATTCATGAGCATGGAATATCTTTCCATTTCTTTATGTCATCATCAATTTCTTTCAATAGTGTCCTATAGTTTTCAGTGTCTAGGTTTTCACCTCTTTGATTCAATTTATTCCAGATATTTTTTCTTTTTGTTGTGATTGTAAATAGGATTGTATTCTTGATTTCTCTTTCTGTTATTCATTATTAGTGTATAGAAATGCAACTGATTTTTCTAAGTTGATTTTCTACCCTGCAACTTTGCTGTAGTTGCTTATTGTTTCTAATAGTTTTCTGGTGGATTCTTTAGGGTTTTCAATATATAGAATCATGTCATCTGCAGACAATGAGAGTTTCACTTCTTCCTTTCCAATTTGGATCCCTTTTATTTTTTTTTTCTTGCCTAATTGCTCTGGCCAAAACCTCCAGCACTATGTTGAATAAGAGTGATGAAAGTGGGCACCCTTGTCTTGTTCCTGTTCTCAGAGGGATGGCTTTCAGTTTTTCCCCAGTGAGTTTGATTTTGACTATGGGTTTGTTATATATGGCCTTTATTATGTTGAGATATTTTCTTTCTATACCCATTTTGTTTAGAGTTTTTATCACAAATGGATGTTGTACCTTGTCAAATGCTTTCTCTGCATGTATTGAGATGATCATATGATTTTTATCCCTCATTTTGTCAGTGTGGTGTATTGCAATAATTGATTTTCAGATCTTGAACCATCCCTGCATCCCTGGAATAAATCTCACTTGATCATAGTGTATGATCCTTTTAATGTATTGCTGTATTCAATTTGCTAATATTTTGTTGAGGATTTTTACATATATGTTCATCAGTGATTTTCCTTTTTTGTGTTGTCCTTTCTGGTTTTGGTATAAGGATAATGTTGGCCTCATAGAATGAGTTAGGAAGCGTCCTATCTTCTTCAATATTTCAGAATACTTTGAGAAGGATAGGTATTAAATCTTCTTTGAATGGTAGAATTCACTGTGGAAGCCATCTGCCCCTGGACATTTGCTTTTTGGGAGGTTTTTAATTACTCTTTCAATCTCTTTACCTGTGAATGGTCTATTCAGATTCTATATTTCTTCTTGATTCAGTTTTGGGAGATTGTATGATTCCAAGAATTTATCCATTTCTTCTAGGTTATCCGATTTGTTGGCATATAGTTTCTTATAATATTCTCTTACAATCCTTTGTGTTTCTATGGCATCCATTGTAATTTCTCCTGTTTCATTTCCAATTTTATTTGTTTGAGTCTTATCTCTTTTTCTTAGTGAGTCTGGCTAAAGGTTTGTCAATTTTGTTTATCTTCTCAAAGAATCAGCTCTTCATTTCATCAATCCTTTCTATTGTTTTTTCAATCTATATTTTATGCATTTATGTTTTTTATTATTTCCTTCCTCCTCCTACCTTTGGACTTTGTTTGGTTTTTTTCTGGTTCTTTTATGTGTAGTTTAGGATTGCTTATTTAAATTTTTCTTTTTGTTTGGGTAGGCTTATAGTATTATAAATTTTCCTCTTAGTACCACTTTTGCTGCATCCCATAAGAGTTGGTATCTTGTGTTTTCATTTTGATTTATCTCCAGGTATTTTTTAAAATTGTTTCCTGATTTCTTCATTGATCCAATGATTGTTCAGCAGCATGTTATTTACTCTCCACATATTTGTGACTTTCCCCTCTTTTTTCTTGTAGTTAATTTCTAGTTTCATAGCATTATGGTCAGAAAACATGCTTGATATGATTTCAATCTTCTTGAATTTATTGAGGCTTCCCTTGTTTCTCAACATATGGTCTGTCTTTGAGAATGATCCATGTGCACTTGAGAAGAATGTGTACTCTGCTGTTTTTGGGTGGAATGTTCTATAGATATCTGTTAAGTACATCTGGTCTAGTGTTTCATTTAAAGCCACTGTTTCCTTGTTGACTTTCTGTCTTCATGATCTATCCTTTGACATAAGTGGGGTGTTGAGGTCCACTACTATTATTGTGTTGCTGTCAATTACTCCCTGTAGGTCTGTTAACATTTGCTTTATATACTTTGGTGCTCCTGTGTTATGGGCAGATATATTCTTAAGTGTTATTTCCTCTTGGTGGAATGTCCCTTTTATCGTTATATAGTGCCCCTCTTTGTCTCTCATTGTCTTCTTTATCTTGAAGTCTGCTCTGTCAGATGTGAGTGTGGCAACGCCTGCTTTCTGTTGCTGGAAGTGTCATCTCCTATCCCTTCACTCCGAGCCTGCGTTTGTCTCTAGAGCTGAGATGTGTTTCCTGGAGGCAGCATGTTGTTGGGTCTTGTTTTTTAATCCATCCCACCACTCTGTGTCTTTTGATTGGTGAACTCTGTCCATTTACATTTAGAGTGATTAATTATATATGAGGGCTTAATATTGACATTTTGTCTCTTGTTTTCCAGTTGTTCTATATTTCTCTCGTTTCTTTTCCTTTCTGTTTCTGACTGCTATTTCAGTTTGGTGGTTTTCCGTGATGCTTTTCTTATTGCTTATGATTTGTGACTCTGCTCTGATTTTTTGTTTAGTGGTTACCATGAGGTTTGTGTAAGAGATCTCATAGATGAGCTAGTCCATTTTCTCATAGCCTCTTATCTCCAATAGCCTAAGCAGGTTCCATCCGTTTCCTTTTCCCCTTCTATGTTTTTGTTGTCACAAATTATTCTGTTTTGTGTTGTGAGTTTGTGACTAAATTGAAGTGTTTTTAGTTATTTTTGATATTTTCTTTGCCTTTATCTTTTGTGTTATAATTAAGTGTTCACTTGCCTATTCTAATAGAGAGCTGCAATTTTCTGTTTCTGTCTATTTATCTCTTTGCTCAAACCTTTGTAAACCTTTGGTTTTTGTTTCGGGTAGGAGGTCTCCTTTCCTCATTTCTTGTAAGGCAGGTCTAGTGACAATGACTTCCTTCAACTTTTGTTTACCTGAAGATCTTTTATTTCTCCATCGTATCTGAAGGATAATTTAGCTGGATTGAGAATTCTTGGCTGAAAGTTTTTGTCTTTCAGTATTTTGAATATTTCTTTCCATTCTTTCCTAGCCTATAAGTTTTCTGCTGAGAAGTTTGCTGAAAGTGTGATGGGGGTTCCTTGATAGGTTATTTTCTTCTGCCTTGCTGCCCTTAATAGTTTTTCTTTGTCATTGACTTTTGATAGTTTGAATATTATATGCCTTGGAGAAGGTATTTTTGTGTTGATGTAATTAGGAGTTCTGTTAGCTTCATGTGCTTGCATCTCCAGTTCTTTCCCAAGGCTTGGGAAGTTCTCAGCTATTATTTCGTTGAACAAGCTCTTTGCTCCTTTCTCTCGCTCTCCTTCTGGGATATCTATAATCCTTATGTTGCATTTCCTAATTGAGTCAGGTATTTCTTGAAGAATTTCTTCATTTCTTTTCAATCTTAGTTGTCTCTCCTCCACCATGTGAAGCTTTTCTAGGTTTCTATCTTCAAGGTCACCAGTTCTCTGCTCCATAAGGACTATTCTGTTTTTTATGCTTTCTACATTATTTTTTATCTCATGAATCGTGTCCTTCATATCCAGAATTTCTGGGTTCTTTTTTTTAGAGCATCATTCTTTTTTGTGAAGTATTCCTCCTGTTCCTTAATTTTGTTCCTTAGCTCATTGAACTGTCTGTCTGAGTTTTCTTGTCGTGAGTTTCTTGATGACAGCTGCTTTGAATTCTCTGTCAGTTAGATTGTAGTCTTCTGTGACTCCGGGTTTGGTTTCTGGAGAGATGTCATCTTCCTTCTGCTTTGTGGTGCCACTGTGGTTCTTCATGGTGTTTGATGAATTGATCCTCTGCCAGCACATTTCTGGTGTAATTACCTTTCCTTATTTGGGTATGGCTTTGGTTACTTTGGTTCTGGCCACCTGAGTCTCTTGTTCCTCCGCTGGCTCTCCATGGGCTTGGATGCTGCTGTCCTGTGCACCATCTGTGCTGCTGTTCCTGGGTTGTCTTGGAATCCTGGTTGCACCACTGCCAGGGGTGCTGGGTTCATGGATGTCACTGTTGCTGGTGGGAGCCTGGGGACCTGGAGACTTGTATGCAGCCCCTGCTTTTGGTGAGTTGGTTTTGGGTTGCCACCACTGGGAGCAGGATCACTGGTTCTGCTGTGGATCGTGTTGCTTCTGGTCACAGGTTCTCCCTGCCATCATTGGTGGAGGGGCAGGAGCTGTTTTCTCTGTTCCCGCCCTGTCTGTTCATAGTTGTGCCAGTTGGCTGTCTGTGTTTTCACCAGCCGGGCCTTTGTGGCATGGCAGGCTCTACCAGGGCCCAGGCTACTGCTGCTGCACAAGCTTTCACATGCAGGCTGGGCTGCCCCCGCCTCCACTCACAGTCACACTGGCCACTGCATGAGGATCCGTGTCCTGGGTCACTGCTGCCAGGGAGGGAGAGGGGGCCACCCCCTAGTTCCACTGCTTCCTGAGGACCCAGTCCATGACCCTCATGTATGCCGCTGTGTCCTGTTGTGCTGTGCAGGGAATCCTCTGTTGGACAATGGGCGTCCCTTAGTTGTAACTTAGAGGAAGAGACAAAAGGAACCACTCACTCCGCCATGATGCTGGCATCACTCGAACCTCCGTCTCTGTATCCATGAGATGGGATATTAATAGTGCTACTGCCATAGAGGGTTTGCTTCCAAGCACATAGACAGCACTCACACAATCAATTCATGCTACTAAATATTTGTTGAATAATTTAATTATCTGCCATTCTATTTTAGAATGGAAAAATTAACAATAGTTAACATTTTTATAAAACCCCCACATGTTTCTTATAGAAACCACTTCCATACCATAGCTGTGGGAGATGCTGTTTCTGCATTCACTGTGGATAAAACCACTCAGTTACATGCCTCCTCCAGCAAGAGAGAGCCGGTGAGTGACAGAGAGGTCATTCAAGGGAGGCTTCTGTCTCACACCCTGTCAGCAGGCTCTCTGCAGCGTTGGTGCTGACTCCCTTGTAGGACGTCTTGTCAGCCTCCTTCCACAGGCGAGGAAAAGAAGACTCAGAGACACCGTGTGTTCTTGGTTCTGCTTGGAAGTGAAGCCTGAATGTCCTCATCTCTAGTGCTCAGTCTGATCCTAACTGAACTTCCATCTGGATGGCACGCCCTGGGTTTCAGGCACTGTGTGAGCTCGGCAGTGCACATGTGATTACATACAGTACACAGAGACGTGAAGTGTCTTGCCTGAGATCACACAGCTCGTGTGTGGTTGTCTCTGATGTGTTCACTATTGGCAGAGCCCAGGACAGGCTTTGGGTGTAAGGGATTTATTGTGCAAATGTCCTTAGTGAAAGGACGATAGGGACTGAGGGAAGCAGGATGGAGAGGGGAAGGGGCCGAGCAAGGCTGTGGTCCCGGTAAACTTACCCTGGTCTGATGACAGAACAGAAGGCAAATCAGACGACAGTGGGTCTTGCCCTGAGGACAACAGTGCCACTCTCAGCATGCATCAGAGAGGTGGTGTGCCTGCTGGTACAGGGCCTACAGCACTGGGGGACCCACAGTGCCCCCCATGGTGGTGGCACCAGAGCCCGTCTCCTGGGTCCAGGACACTCAGTGATCTTTCTACCCTCTATGCTGCCTCTTGCTGGTGATGGCGTCTTCAGCACGTGTGAGACGTGACTTGATCGTCAGGAACTCCTGAGTCAAGCTGTCTTGGCCTCTAGACCAGGCTGGGTTCTGGCAGTATCTGAAGTCAGCTGCTGGGTCCTTTGTTGACAGAACCTGGTGGCTTCATTGGCTCAGGCATCAGTTGAGTCTAGGTTACAGCACTGATCCAATTAGGCAACTACTGAGACTTCCCCGGCTTCTATGACTAACGCACACCCACCAAAACAAAACAAAATATTTGGAAGTGAGTGGTCTAAGGACAGATAATGCTAAGTCTTGGTGTAAACATGTTAATTTTTCTCTTCTGGACAATTATAGGAAAGTCCAAAGCTCCAAAGCGCTGATCCCTGGCTTGTCTGGATTGTCCACTTGCTGGCTGGACACTGAAAACCAGAGTCTATGGTGGGCCGTCAAGTGTGATCTGTCTTGCTTTCACCCAAGATTGTAATTTCAGGAAACCCACTCAGCTTTTTAGGGAGAATTTGTTTGAGCTCTATCACTGTAGTGATGAGGAAAGTGTCTAGGCTTAAGTTGAGGAGAAATTGTTGTTGGAGGTCAGAGTTCAATTTCTAAGCCCTAAGATTGGTGTGCAGGGAAGGGCCTGTTGGTGTGAGGAATGGAAGGCATTGTGGGATGCAGGTCCCCCACATTTGGTTTGAATGTTGAGACTGACGGTGCCACATACTGAGAGACTGTGAAAAGGTTTTACCCAATAATGAGGCTTCCTGGGGAAATTGGGATAGACTCCAGGCAGCCCAAGAATGTCTGGAGGGAATGGGGAAAGAAGACTGTCTCAGGTTCTAGGGCGGGTACGGTGTGGGGCCAGCGGGAGGGCTCTCACCAGAACCTGAGGAGGGAGCCCCTGCTTTCTTGCCAGGTTGCTCAGATGTGGGGCTTGAAAGCTGTCAACAGTCAGATGTCACAAACAGAGTCAGGTTCTTCGTTCCAAGACGACAGCATGAGAGACTCAGGTGCTTGGAGTCAAAGTAGGCTGAACACATAAGAGGGAGGTGGGTGCCACCACATCTGTGGACGGGGTCTCAGGAGATGCAGCTGCAGAGAAGAGAAGCCCAGTGGCTCCTGAGAACATTTCTCCCCCAGCTTTTCCTGCATGATCCATGTGTTTCTTTAGTTCTTATGTTTGAGAATTGAATTTAGTTGCAAACTTGCATCTTATTTATAGTTAATTAGTAATGGCGTTCTTGGTACCATGACACATGCCTTCCATCTTCCAAGTGCACTTGACATGCGTGCTTGGTCTTCACCGCAGTTCAGTGAGGGGGTCCTATCATGCAGATTTTACTGTGAAAAGATCAGAGACCCACAGGTAGTCAAAACACCCCTGGTCACACAGCTGTTGAAAAGAGGAGATGGGCCTGAAACCCGGGCCTGCCACCCACGACCGCCCTGGCCTGTGGGCCTCTCGCAGTGGGCTGTGTTGCTTTTCAGCTCTCACAGTGGGCTCTGCCACAGCAGCGCTGAACCTGGGAACAGGTGCTGGCTCCATGCGACATGGCCCGAGCACCCTTGTGTTCCGGGCTTTGCTTTTACTTGATGAATTCACACGCGGTCGTAGGCGTTGACTAGTGGTGACTGACTTTCTTCCAGCTATCCTGTGCTTCCCTGACTTAAATGAAGTGTGCGGTGGGTGGCTCACCAGTCGCAGGCAAGGCCTCGCAGGGACCTCAGTGTGGGAAGGGCCCTCAGGATGCTGCCCCTCTGTCCCTGACATGCTGACCTTCCTCCTGCTCTTTTCTTTGGCTTGGCTTTCTCGACGGGATGCTTGACCCTTCCCACCTGCCTGTGTGTGGTCTGGTCTAGTGGTCACTCTGACAGTTGACTTAACCTCCTAAAGCTCTGTCACCTCCTGCCCTGCAAGGTTGTTAGAAGACTGGAGGGGACAGTTGCATGGAACCTCAGCACATGCGTGGTGAGTACTCAGAGGTGTTGGCTGTAATTGCCTGTGGAAATACTAGCTGCCCACATCGTCAGCTCAGAATGAAAATAGGGCTCTTCTTTCATCTCCTTTCTCTGTCTACATTCAAATTCTTGTTACATTGTATAGAGTATAGTTGAGTTTTAATCGACATATATTTTAAGTGATATTTAGACATAATTATTTCTAAGTAAATGGATTTCTACATTTTAGGTATCGGATTTGGTAATAATCTTGAATTATGACAGAGCAGTAGAAGCTTTTGCAAAAGGTGGTAACTTAACCCTTGGCGGGAATTTCACTGTGGCGGTCGGGCCCTTGGGAAGGTGAGTTCCGTTAAGTACGTTGAGCAGCTGGTGCATAGTAAAGTATTGTTAGATAATAAAGTGTGTATTGTTTTGCATTAAGAGGAAGCTTGAGTTAAAATGACACAAATTTATGATTTATGTATCTCCCAGAGGGTTTGAGGTTGCTTACAAATAAGGAATTCACAAAACACAGCCCATATGAGAAAGTGAAATAATCTGAAGTTGGCACACACAAAAAGAAACTAAATAGGGGCCAGCTCCGTGGCTTAGTGGTTAAGTTCGCGCACTCCGCTGAGGCGGCCCAGGGTTCGGATCCTGGGCGGACATGGCACTGCTCATCAGGCCACGTTGAGGCGGCATCCCACATCCCACAACTAGAAGGACCTGCAACTAAGATATACAACTGTGTACAGGGGGGTTTTGGGGAGATAAAGCAGAAAAAAAAAAAAAAGATTGGCAACAGTTGTTAGCCCTGGTGCCAATCCTTAAAAAAAAAAATGGAAGATTGGCAACAGTTGTTAGCCCAGGTGCCAGTCTTTTCAGAAACACCGGCCATTGTGTCTACTGGAACTGAACGTAAAATTTACCTGTAAGCTTTGAAGGAACCAAGTCAAGTCAGGTTTAAATAACTGATAAAGGATAGTATTGATCAGGAAAGAAAAAGCTTTTTTAAAAACTAAATTGTGAAAGATTGAAATGGAAATATTTTACTTGAGTGATTTCACAATACTTACCGTGTATTTTATTCTCTATTAATGAAGAACTATTCTTAGGTTAATTGAGTGATTCAGAAATATTTCAAACCCAGATTGTTTGTAGAAGTTACACAGTAAAATTATCTAAAAAGGTTTCTAAGTTCCATGAAAATACTCAGCATAAAAGGGTTCCCCCCAGCCTTAATACTCTTAAGATTCTAGAGTACCCTCAGTACTCTTAAGATGCTAGAGAACCCTCAGTGCTCTTGAGATGCTAGAGCACCCTCAGTACTCTTGTGATGCTGGAGCACCCTCAGTACTCTTGAGATGCTAGTGCACCCTCAGTGCTCTTGAGATGCTGGAGCACCCTCAGTACTCTTGTGATGCTGGAGCATCCTCAG
>NC_060271.1:139473420-139535257 GCF_021613505.1 Equus quagga
GATGCTGGAGCACCCTCAGTACTCTTGTGATGCTGGAGCATCCTCAGTGCTCTTGTGATGCTAGAGCACCCTCAGTACTCTTGTGATGCTGGAGCACCCTCAGTGCTCTTGAGATGGGGAGTACCCTCAGTACTCTTGTGATGCTGGAGCACCCTCAGTACTCTCGTGATGCTAGAGCACCCTCAGTGCTCTTGTGATGCTGGAGCACCCTCAGTGCTCTTGTGATGCTGGAGCACCCTCAGTGCTCTTGAGATGCTAGAGCACCCTCAGTACTCTTGTGATGCTAGAGCAGCCTCAGTGCTCTTGAGATGCTGGAGCACCCTCAGTACTCTTTACGAAAGGAAGACCACATTGGAGAATATCAGCTTCCCACGTATGCTCTACAGTGCAGTTCTCTCAATGATCACCTCCCTCTATGAGGATTTCGCATTCTGTCCTTCCCTGTGATGTGTCCCTTCCTCTAGGCCACTTTAAACAGACCTAGTTAGGCCCTCGGGAAGTAAAGCACCCTAGAACCGTTGAAGCGAATGTAGAGCAAGATCCCCCTTTTGGGCGAGAGGTGCGGTGTGCCCGGCCTGTGGCTGGAGGGCCCCTCACAGCTCTGCAGTGCGAGGCTTCTGACCCACAGGAACTTGGAAGGGGACATCTCCCTGAGGAGCTCTGCTGCTGTCTTCACGTACTGCAAGTCCAGGGGCCTCTTCGCTGGCATCTCTCTAGAGGGGAGCTGCTTGATTGAAAGGAAAGAAACGAATCGAAAGTAAGTACAAGCCAAGGGTTTTAACTAATTTGAAGAAAGTATGAGGAGAAGCCATGCTGCATAGACTCAGATAGTTCTTGAGAGTTGACAGGGTACCTTTGTACGTTCTTTTTTAATACAACATATGTTGCTAAGTGTATGTTCCTTTTCAAAAAATTCTATGTAATGTAATATGTACTTATAGAAAATTTAGAAAACACAAAAATAAATTAAAAGGAAGAAAAATGGTCTATCCCTTTAAGATGACCACTGCTCACATTTTGCTTTATTGCCGCCCAGCATTTTCCTGAGCATAATTTCCCTTTGTTTTGCCACATATGATTGTAATCGTAGTAGATTCAATTGTAAATCCTGTTTTTCCACCTAGTTTTATAAGGGTCATAAATGTAAGTTAATGACTATATAATATTCTATTAGATGGATGTATTGTATTAGATATATTTTTCAGACATTTATGGAGATACATACTGGTGACAGCTTGTGGGTCAATGAGAATGTTCCTCATTATGAGAGGTTTTGCGTGATGTCTGCTTTTGTCTTTCTTTCTTAAAATAGAGACTAATTTTTTCTATTTTTTTATTGAAGTGTGACTGACATACAATATTGTATTAATTTCAAGTCTACCACATAGTGATTCTGCATTTATAAACATTGTGAAATGATCACCACAATATGACTAGTTACCATCTTCTGTCACCATACAAAGTTATTACAGTATTATTGACTAAATTCCCTATCCTGTACATTATATCTTTGTGACTTAATTATTTTATAGCTGGAATTTCATACTTCTTAACCCCCTTCACCCATTTTGCCCATCCCCCCCAACCCCTCCTCCCTCTGGTAACCACCAGTTTGTTCCTTGTATCTCTGAGTTTGTTTCTGTGTTCTTTTGTTTGTTCATCTGTTTTGTTTTTTTGATTCCACATATAAGTCAAGTCATACGGTATTTGTCTTTCTCTGCCTGACTTATTTCACTTAGCATAATACCCTCCAGGTCCATCCATGTTGTCACAAATGGCAAGATTTCATTCTTTTTTATGGCTGAGTAATATTTCCATTGTATATATATACCACATCTTTATCCATTCATCCATTGATGGGCAGTTAGGTTGCTTCCCTATCTTGGCTACTGTAAATAGTGATGCAAGGAACATAGAAGTGCCTTTATCTTTTTTAATTAGTGTTTTCATTTTCTTTGGATAAATAACCAGTAACGGGATAGCTGGGTCATGTGGCATTTCTATTGTTAATTTTTTGATGAACCTCCAAACTGTTTTCTGTAGGGGCTGCACCAGTTTACATCCTCATCAACAGTGCACAAGGTTTCCCTTTTCTCCACACCCTCGCCAAGACTTGTTATTTCTTGTCTTTGATAATAGCCGTTCTGACAGGTGTGAGGTGACATCTCATTGTGGTTTTGATTTGCATTTCCCTGATGGTTAGTGGTGTTGAGCATCTTTTCATGTGTCTGTTGGCCATCTGTATATCTTCTTTGGAAAAATACCTACAGCCATGCATCTTTTAACAATGAGAATATACTCTGAGAAGTGCATCGTTAGACAATTTCATCATTGTGTGAACATCATAGAGTGCACTTATACAAACCTAGATGGTATAGCCTACTACACTAGGCTACGTGACACTAATCTTAGGGAACCACCATCACATAAGCAGTCCATCATTGAGCAAAATGTGGTTACGTGGCTTATGACTGTATTCAGGTCCTCTGTCCATTTTTAATTGAATTGTTTATTTTTTGATATTGAGTTGTATGAGTTCTTTATATAGTTTGGATTTAATCCCTTATCAGATATATCATTTGCAGATATCTTCTCCCGTTCAGTAGGTTGCCTTTAATAGAGACTAATTTTGAGTTAAAACAAAGAATTTGGAAGTATCCTAGCAGGCAAAGAAGAACTTCCACTTTAAACTGGCACCTGGCTAATTTTTCCCAAAACTGCTTGTCCAAATTTCCACTAAAATATGTCTCATTGCCCAGAAAAAGATAAAAAGCCAAGACTGACAGAAGGACTACTTCTAGAACTTGGCAGAAATTCCACTAGATGTGAGCCTGACGAGCCGACGCTGCTGGCGGTGGACATGCGCTCTGCCATTCACAGCAGACAGACCCACCACTGTAGGAGGGAATGTTCTGCGCAGTCACTCCAGAATTCAGTAGCACATTTGATAATATTAAACCTAAACCACAAAACCTATAGAATAGGAGGAATGGGGCAAATAAGGGTTTGCAGAACTCTTCACCTTGTAACAAGAGATGTTTTTACTTCTGGTTTTATTAATTTGAGAAATGTAAGTTAAGAATGCTTTTAGAAACTTCTGATTCTAGGCCTTTGGAACACTTTCCCACTAAAATTCACCTAAATCCTGGATAAACTAAAACAAATATACTTCTTAATCACTTGCAGGGCTTCCAAACATGTAAGGCAAATCTTTACGTAATTTTGATAGACATAAACATTTTAAAGAAATTACAAAGCCATATATGTTGGCACCATTTTTGTAAGAAACTTAAAAAGTAAAAACCTATAAAAATGTAGGTGCTGTCGGTCTATTTGCCTAAGTGTTGATGGACACATATAAGTGTTTGCGTGCAGATGTGATGTGCTTTTCACGTTATTGGAGGAAGGACGTGCTGTTAATAGTGATACACACCATTTACAGTGTTTGCCTCTAGAGGTGAACTTGGGGTGAATTCAGGGGTTTCAGGTGGGTTGTAGCTTGTTGTTAGGGTTTGAAAACTGGTTTATATGAAGTGCTGTAGATGAGTGAACACATACAGCTGTGTGCTCTACGTTTCATTCTAGGAAAGATCTGCCTGTAAAAGAAATGGTCTTAACTTGATGTGTCTTATTAGATTTTATTGTCAAGAGATCCGGGCTTATGACATTTTATTTGGAGACATACCGCGGCCCGCTCAAGCAGAAGATCTTTATGAAGTTCTTGATTCCTTTACTGAAAAGTATGAAAATGAGGGACAACGCATCAACATGAGGAAAGCGGAGAGAGAACAGAGGAAGGCAGCGGTGCGCTTGGTTTTTCTGTGTCCCTCTTGGTACCCACGGGAAGCCTCTCTATGTGGGCTATTCTGTCCTTGATTTGGGCTCCTCAGGACCCCCGAAACTTCCCTGGTCATCCACTTACATAACGTCTTGTGGAAATGTCACACGACCTTGACGTGCCCTCTAAACAGATTTCAAGGAGAAACACAGTTTGTTTTCTGTGATTGCATTTCTCCAAGAACAGCACTTCATAACGTCAATTAATAACACTAATAGTTGCTGCTATACTGAGGCCGTGAGGTGCCCAGGTATTGTGTACCTGTTCCTCTGGTCCCACAGTAGGCTGCATGGTCCCCATCATACAGAGTAAAAATTGTATGGGGCACGGTCTCAGCCGTCGTTTCCTCTCCCAACCACCTGTTGCTGCACCTGCCTGGTGGGTGCCCGGCCGAGGAGAGCGTCAGTCACAGAGGAGCGTCCCCGTCATCACCTGCGTGTCATCATCCAATTCAGCTAAACATGGCCCAGAGCAGCACACACGAGTGCTTGGGGTGCTTCCTGACGCGGGCCTGGGATGAAGTTTGCCACAAACACTCGTTAGAACAAAAAGCCTTATACACGCCTGAGTAAAATCAGGGTTTTGAAATTATGTGCTTTTTTTTGGTTCCTCCCAGGCTAAAGAGTTACCTCCAAAACCACTGTCGAGACCACAGACGTCATCTGCTCAAGTCCAGCTGAACTCCGGCTCTCAAAGTAAGTATTTTTGTGCAGTTCACAATGCAATTATAATTAAGCAATTATTAAATATTATTGTTAAGAAATCAAGCTACGTTGTTAAACTTTAGAGTCAAATAGAAGAGCTAATGGCTGTTAAAGAGAGAAAAATAGTCGACCTCGTCTAAATACATAAGACAAATTCTTGTTGCTATAATCTGTGAAAACTCTAGTCTCCTTCAGAAGATGCTTTCTCCAATTTACAGAGATTTATCTTTAAACTTTTCTCATTTATTTTCTTTGTTATTTCTTTCAAAGACTGTCATTTGGGTTACGATTTTTTTCTACGTGTATCTTTTGTCTGTTGATCTTGTTTATTATATGTTTTACTCCATGAAAGTTTTAATTTTATGGAAAAATGTCATCTATTTTTTGTAGCCTTTGTATTATTTAGTCATGGTTAAAGTCTTGCAATTACTGGACATTTACTCTTCGTATACTTTAAGATCATTTTACCAATTCTCTCCTCCTTCCCCAATATGCAATTCTAGCCGAAATAATATTATATGCTTATATTAATTCTATGATCTGGGGTATTAATTGCAATAACGTTACGTGTGTCAATTAACTTGGCATCTGTGTGATAACCCTCCCATTTGTTGAGATGTTATTTTATGGCTTTCCTAAGATTTCATAGTTTCTGTCTGTCTTGTTAAATTTACTCCTAAATACTTTGTAATTTTGGTTTGTTGTGATGAATGGAATGTACTTGCCCATTTCCATTTTAGAGTACTTTCTTTTATAGTTGAGAAAGACTTAATTTGCATATATTTTGTCATATCTATTTGCCTACCCAAAATCGCTTATTTCTCGCCATTTTTAAAAAATGGACTCTCTTGGGATATTTGTACCCTCTTCCCCACCCTGCCAATGTTTATTTCTGTATTCTTGTGTTCATAAACTTCTAAGGCAAGTGGCGTTTGAATTGTTGTACACTGTCCAGACGGGGTTTGCAAAGACTGCCAGGGTGCGTGTGGGCACAGATAACTGGAGAGACACCGTTTCCGCTCTCCAGCTGCTCCCAGATGCGTCCTGTCTTACAGCCAGTCCAGCTGAGAACACGCCTTGCAGGCTGTCCTCTCTGTCTTCTGTTCTTTCACAATAGGTTCTTTTGCACTTGAATAAGAAAAGCAAACCCCAAACCATCCTGAATCACACGCCCTACATGGTCCCCAAAACATAGTAACAGATCCAGACTGAAACATGGACGTGATGCTCGTTAGTTAGTGAAGGATTCTGATGAGAAGGAAATATTTTTGTAGGTCAGGCAATTTTCGTTTCTTTGCTTTCAACAAAACTGAACAGGCACCTAATGGAATTGTCATGTGAATTGGTAATGAGAGTAGCAACTAATATTACCATTATATGTTAATTATTTAAAAAAACGCAAAGCTATCTGCCACCAAGACAAAAAGTTATGATAGTAACATTTTATTGTTTCGGTGACAGATAACAATGTGGTTTTTTGACCTCTGTCTCATCTCAGAAGGAATATAAAAGAATTCTGTTATGTTGCCATAGAATATCTCTTTCTAGCCGTCTCTAGTTTCTTTATAAGAACCAGATTTCTGGGCCGGCCCAGTGGTGCAGTGGTTAAGTGCACATGTTCCACTTTGTTGGCCCGGGGCTCCCCGGTTCAGATCCTGGGCACGGACATGGCACTGCGTAGCATGCCATGCTGTGGTAGGCGTCCCACATATAAAGTAGAGGAAGATGGGCATGGATGTTAGCTCAGGGCCAGTCTTCCTCAGGGGGAAAAAAAAAGAACCAGATTTCTTAGCATCTATATCTTTAAAAAATAATACTAAAATACAATTTGATATTGAGCCTATGGCATTCTAGAAATAAGAAATAGTCATCCTGTATAATGAACTAATTTTGAAAAGTCTTGTTCATCTATTGAAATACATTTCAAATAAAATTTTACTTTCATGTTTAGTAAGTTAACAAATTCATAATATATTCAAGATTTTGATCAATTTTATACTAATAGTGATTGCAATGATAACTCTATAAGAAATTATTTAATAAAGCCTTGTGTTTACTTAAAATAAAATTAAAAAATAAATTTATGTACAAATTTTTGTTGTAGAAATTGTTACATTAAAAAATATAATATCAATACACTAGTATAAAATCTTTGTGACAAAGAATGGAATGGAAATATGATTTGAAGGTTAAAAATGAACGTGACAATTTCAGACTATTAAAACACAGCTTCTTGATTTTCTTTAATGGGTGATGGTGGGATTCAGGTAATTATGATATTCAGATTCTTTTATCCAAAAAAGGAGAGAGATGATTATTTATTTTAAATAGTTGATAATGAAATATGCTAAAAAGTGCTCCCTTTACAACTTTTAAGTTTTAGTGAACAATTTTAGGTGTCAATTAAAAAATATACAAGTGAATGCATGCTGTTTAAAAGTTATTTTAGGCATTAAGCAAGCAGGAATGTTTGGCAGTCTCTGGCTGGGGTTGCATGCTTTTTCGTTCGGGTGTTTCTGGCGGCTTCTGGAACAGGAGGCGTCTTTCCACGAAGTGCAGCTGCACGGCAGGCGCTACGCTCACGCCTCTGAGCATCCAGATGTCAGATACCACGGCCTTGCGTGTGCTGTGCCCTCCGGGTTTACTCAGACATTCCTCTTGAGTAAAAGCAGGATGAAATTAGGACATTTCTACCAATTATAGTGATTTAAAATATTTGCTTGGCGAGGGCAAGATTTGGCATTCTTGGGTTTTTATATTTTGTATTCTAAGAATTTTTCTAAATGTCCCCCCTCCCTTTTTTTTTTTGCAGGTAACAGAAATGAATATAAGCTCTATCCTGAACTTTCCAGCTATCACGAGAAAGTTGGTAAATAAAAACACCTATATGTTAAAATGACCCCTATGCATCTTATGATCACAAACTTCCTAGACGATCTGGCAGGTTGTGGAAGCTCTGGGGAGGTGTGGGGTGCCCCTTCTTGATGGGTCGGATGCCCACAGTACTTTGACAAATGCTTCATTGTTAAGATGCTGTGCTTTTGTTCTCTCGCTTGCTTTTGACTTGGATCATGAGAGGATGGGGAGGCCTGAGGAGCCCAGTTGCTGGATAAGACCTGTGAGCTCAGGACCCGGTGACTCGGGGCCACAGGCTTGTCCAGAGACCGGACCGTGGATCTCTGAGACACTCGTTGTCAGGAACAGAACGACAGTTTGTTGATTGTGAATGACAACTTAATTCTCATGGCATTTTCTCTGGTTCTTAGCCCCATGAATATTTTTGTATTTTTAAGGATTTTTTTATTTTTCATGTTCATATATTTTGCTGTTACTGGGAATTTCTTCAAAAAACTTACTAGGATTCCTATAATAAAAATGGTCGTTCAACTGTTCTACTTCAGTGTTCTTTGGAAATGTTCTTTGAAAGAATTAAGTAATTATTTAGAGAGGTGAGTGGGACACAAATTGGGGGCAACGGTTGAATAGTTGTAATTAGCTTATTTATTTTTTCACGTCATCTTCCGGCACTGGAGTCAGAACCATACACTACGGGTTAATAAACTGTTGGAGAATTACCTGTTTCATGTAAGTAGAACATCAAGGTAACTAAGTACCTGGTGTTTTTTTTAGTTTATAGAAATACTTCAAAAACGTCTCTCAAGCGGAGGCCATTGAGCAGAAGTCCGCCTTTCCCGGTGGGTTAGGGCCTCTGACGTCCTCTTGCTGTCAGCCTGGCTGCGAGTGTTTGGAGCCGCCCTGGCCGTCCCTTCCTGGGCAATTCTCCTCTGGGGGCCGAGGTCCCGTGTTCAGAGGTGGCGTGATGCGTGGGCTCAGCTGCCGGCGGTGCTGCGTGAGGTCTCAGAGGCACTGAGGAAGCTCGGAGAGGTTTAAAAACGTGCTTTGCTCTTTGTGACTTAAGGCCGTGGTGAAGATTGTGAGATCGCCAAGAGTTTGACCTTCGGATGCACGTCCTTTAGGATCAGAAGTGGTTGGCAGGTGCATGTTTACACCAAAGAGCGTGGACATCAGGCTGTCGTGTTACCCTCCTTCTCCTTCAGGGATTCTGTTGAGATTAGACCCAGATGTGGGTATCCTGCCGTCAAAGACGTTCTTAACCCTGACAGGGTCAACAGACAGCCCGAACTTGCCTGGGGAGGGGTGCCTGCCAGGGACCCTGGGGGGTGAGGGCCGAGGCTGACGACCCCCGATGCCTTGGTGACACTGGGACCGCAGCCCCTCTTTTTAGGTTTCTGTAAAGTCTGTGCCCAGAGCCTAAGTGCCTGATAAATAGTAGAAACGGCTCTTAAAAGACGCTGAGGGAAAATATTTAATGATAAGAAATAAAACCCTGCATGGGCTCTGGAGACAGGCTCAAATTTAAATCCGATACGTTCGCTCACTGCCTTTGATACGAAGACAATGTCGCCTGCACATGGGTGGTTGGTTGGCTGGTTTTTGTTTTTATATTTGAGGCTGGGACAAGTTAATTCATATAAACAGTGGGTACTAGGTTAATATTCATATTAATTTATTTAATTCTTTCTCTAAATATAAGGGATTTTGAAAAAAAAGTGAAAGGGAGCATTTGAAGTCTATTTTTTAAATAAAACTTGCTTTACATTCCTGTGTTGTTTAAAAAGCAGCCATGAAACCAGTTAAACTCTTACCAAGGACTTCCTGACAGCCCCGCTGACCATCTGTGCATAGAAGAGTCAGTACATGGGCCTGAGCCTCGGGTTGAAAACCCATTTGTGCAGGATGCCCGGTGCCCCGTGCACCAGCTCCTTGGCCTGCCCCAGGCCCAGCTGCGGCCGTGCACGGCTGTCAAGTGGAACAAGAATTCTCCAAATCGCACGGACTTCTGTTTTGCACCCTTTGGCAACTCCAACTATGTAGCGCTCGAGCTCTTGGCGAGGCAGGCCTTGACAGTCCGCAGCCCCATTTGCTGGACGTTCTCGCTGAGAGCCGCGTCCTGCATCAGCTGTCCTGGCCCTGCTCCTCTCCCCCATAACTGTCAGTGAGTCTGGGCAGCTCTGCTCAGGGGCTGACCCATGCTGCGTGGGGCTCAGCAGCACCCCACACTAGGCCCACTCGGTGCCAGTGGTGCCCTGGGTGTACAACCACAAATGCCCCGGACATTGCCTTTTGAGAACCACTGGCCTGGTGGCCACATCTGGCTCAGTCACCGTTGACAGTCACACTCCTACAGAGGACAGACAGGGTCCCTGAAGCTCTAGCCCCCTGCGTGTAGCCTGGGGGACGTGGGTGCCAGAGTCAAGTCAACAGCCCAAATCGTCACTACGGTAGACGTGTAACAAAATCAACGCCGTGTTCTCTCAGGTCTGGTGCCTTCAGAGGCGGACCTTCCCAAGGCTGAGATTCTTCTCCTGAGTCGTGTCTGGGCCCGTGGGGTCGGCTTCACCTGGGTTATGTGATGTAGGTTCCTCTGAGAAAGGAACTGGTAGAAGGACATCTGGTGACCCAGCCTGCTAGCTGTGAGCCTCGGGGCAGCTGCCAGTCACTAATGCTGATTGCAATCTGTTTCCTGTTAAGTGTGGCCCTGATTGGGAGAGAAAAATAACCTCTATTTGAATTAAACTTGAATGTTATGATGAAAACGGCCATTTGCTTCAAAGATCCTGCAGATTGTTTGGAAGCACAGGAATATAAACTTGAAGGTATGTCTCTCTCAGAATGGATGGCGTCTGTGGAGTTAGCCCCCGTCACTGGGTGCCCCCTTCCTGAAGGAGACCCCACCTTGGCTCACCTTTCTTTTTTTTAAAGAATTATTTTGTGAGCATTAAACTTCTTCCTATGAAAACTATCCCTAATGTCTACAGTAAAGAGAAACTTTAAGTCATTTTGAGCTTGTTGCAGAAAACTGAGCAGCGTGGCACTGAGTGGCTGGGTGTGCCTGCCTCTCTCAGGTATGACGCACGCCTGCGTTTTCGCCTGGACAAATTTTACCCTCAAAGGCTGACTCTCCTGCTGCTCCCAGTGGTGGAGGGACTTGCCTGACTATTGAGAGGGGTGAGGAATGTCGCACTGCTGTCCCGTCCTAGCCACATTCTTCGCCAGCTCCACGGCTGCCTCCCCTCTGCTCCAGACGTGGACAGGGAAAGAAGAATGCTGGCCCTTGACCTCCTCAATGCCGACAGTGACCCCCTTGCTCTCTGCGGCGACCCAAAACCCTCTGCCTTGCCCGACGCCCTCTCTCCCACCACTGCTTTATCCGCGATTCACTTGGAAACTGCAATTTGAGGAAATTAGACAATACCTAAATGGGAGGGCTGTTTTCCTCTCTGTCTTTTCTATGGTTCATAGTATCTTTCTTCCTCTAATCATTCATCATAAAATATATTCCTAAAACCAGTAAGAACCAACGCAATTATCGTTGATTCCCCAGGATCATCTGCACTGGATATTCGTATTTGCACAGTCTGGCTAACTCAGTGATGCAGGAAATGCACTGATTCTTCTTGAAAATCCGTCTAACAAAAGAAAAACGCTCTGATAAATCCAAGCTCAGTCTGGAGCAACTTAATACTGTGCATGCTGAGGGCCTCGGGCTGTGCTCTCAGGAGTGACGGGGGCCTGGAGGCAGACTTCTGGACTCAGTTCGCCTCCTTGGAGAGTCGCTTGATGCCTCCAAGCCTCAGTTGCATGTTCGTGTTCTGTAAGTGGGAGGGCAGCAGCGGCCGCCTCATGGGAGGGGAAGACCTGGCGGAGCGCTTGTCAAGTGCTCCTCAGGGAGCCTGGCATGGCCGGCAGTAGCTGCTCCCGCCACAGACAGTGATGGAACTTGTCCCTCCCTGTGCGTTTTTACCTCTGAATAGTGCTGCAAGCGTGTTCGCCTAAGACGACTGTGGCCTCCAGAACGTGCCCTGCATGCACGAGCGCTCTTCACTTCTTCCTTCCATTATCCGCCAGGCCTCGGAGACAGGAGGGCAGAGGGGGGTCATGGAGGGTTTTCGTTTCTAAGTTTGGTTAATGAGGATAGAGCTTTATATATAGAGGTCGTGAATGTAATTGTTGATAAGAAAATAATTTTCAGAATGACCTTTTTTGACATTAACTTACATTCTTCTGATCTAATGACGTGAGACGTGACAGGAGGACTGGCTGTGTATCCCGTCTCAGTGTGGCAGCATGGCCACTTCAGAGTGGTGACTGTTCGTCAGTATGTGTCAGCCATTGGCTAACTGGCTTTGATTACATCCAGACTGTGTCAAAATTTTATTCTTCTTGTGACATGCTTTTAACTTTATTCCTTAAAATTGATAGAGTCAAAGTAAATACAGTATAAAATATTAAAATATACAGAAATTCTCTGTATTATAGAAAAGAGCTAATTATTCCAGTGATCTCTCTAACGCAATTGTATTAGTTGTTATTAGGGTTATTCCTTTAGGAGAACTCAGAGAACTGGATGGCACAGGCTTTGTAGAGAGAACCGTAGCACCATCTTGTGAGAGCGACAAATGTGGTGTTTCAGTCACCACATAGTTTAATTAAAGTGTGGACTATTTTTATTTCTTACTGACGGGCCAACTTCAGCTGTTTTTATTATTATAGTATTATAAGGTCAGATAAGTAGCTGGCTTTAGAATTCATTTATTTATGTTTTCAGTATATCTGCACTTAGATGCATTTAACAAGCATCTAATTGCCTAATTTATGCACAAAATTACATGAAACGTAGAAATATCCAATTCCGTGTAGCTGAGTACCCAGAAAGTATCTGTTGCTTTATGTTTCTTGTGATGCTACACAGTTTTTAATGTTTAATGTTCTTTACTCATGTTAACCACTCAATTCTCAAAGTAATTTTTCCCAATATAATACATTAAATTCTGCATACTGTGTTGAAATGCTTGTTGAACGCTTGTAGGTGTGCTTCCTCGTGTGCTGATTTGAATTTTGTCTCTGTATTGAGAGAAAGGATCAGGTAGGAAGGAAAACAGACATGAAGCCTGGGGAAAATGCGGATAAAACAGCCAATGCATCCAAGGTGGGACCCTCAAAGCCAGGCACTGCAGAACGTGGTTTTATGTGGAAGCTGTTGTGATGCAAACATGAGCACAAATATCAGCTTGTCTTTAATAGCTGTAGTTCACGGAAGCCAACTGACGATTCTCTCAAAATGGGGAGAGTATAAATAGTATGATCTTATAGATTATTCCAAATTCAAATCAAACAATTATTACCAGAAACATTTGCTAAGTACAGTTAAGTATAGAATAATAAGCAGTCTCACTCGTGTGATTTAGGAAGTGTTATTGCCAAACATTTGCTCTTTTCAAAGAAGAAAAACATAAGTTTGGTGACATGATAAAAATCACGTGGATCGTCCGCTGTGAGTTCTGCTGGCCTCCAGGGATCCGGATGCTGGCCCTCAGTTGTTACTGTGTCTCTCACCCACACATACTCTCAGTTTTTCACCTAACAAAGGTGACTAATTTAAGTACTTTTTTTTCTTTTAGGCAACTTGAATCAACCCATAGAAGTCACAGCACTATATTCTTTTGAAGGACAACAGCCAGGGGATTTGAATTTTCAAGCTGGAGACAAAATCACTGTTATATCAAAGACGGATTCACATTTTGATTGGTGGGAGGGAAAGCTTCGAGGACAAACTGGCATTTTTCCAGCCAACTATGTTACGATGAATTAAAATTTATGTTATTCCTTGAGAACTACAAAAAAATTATTTCTATACTGACAGGATTTACTATCTGGTTAAGCAATGATTAATATAAGTTTAAATATACTTCTGTTTGTTCCATAAACTTTTAATCCAGTATGTAAAAAATTTTCTATATATAAATAAATGGTTAACTTACATATGTTTAGATACTTTGTACTAATTTTATCACATGTACCATTTAATAGTTAATATCTTCCAATTATATGGCCAGTTTTTTGTGTTAATTTTCATACATCACAAACACTTGATTTGGCTGTGTCTGTGGTAACCATTTATTTTAATTTGAGAAGTCTAAGGGTAGGGCATGAATACCAGTTCATATATTTCTATTTGCAAAGTGACTGGAGAAGGAGAAATCAGCTTAAGTAGGAGATTAAGTAATACTTAGAGTTGTAGATATTAACTAGAATATGAATCCTTAGAAAGTACCTTTCTACCTTCAAAATTGTATATAGACATTTATAGTAGAAACATGCTATTACAAAGAAGTTCAACCACTATGCATTAAAAAAAGATGTATCTGTTAACTTTTCTTCGTAGGAGGTTATGTCTGTTCGTTTCTAGCAGTAGAATCAGCTTATGTTGACATGGTTCAGTTGTCTCTAAATAAATGTTTTTAAAATGCTAATTTAATGTCTTTATTTTGCTTTCCTTATTTTCTTTTGTAAAGTAGGCACGAGTCCTGTGCTTGGTCTGCAGGTTAAAACGGATCTCCGTGTTTGGGCTGCATAGCTCTTTTTTTTCCAGCTTTATTGACATAATATAGACATAAAATAATAAAATATTTAATAATAATATTGACATAAAATTGTAAAATATATAAAAGGTACAATGTGACGTTGGAAATACCTATATATTGTGAAAGGATTCCCACTAAGTTAATTAATACATCCATCATCTCACATATTTCCTTTTTTTTTTTTTTTGTTGAGAAGACAAGTTCTACTCTTAGCACATTGCAATCATATAATACAATGTTGTCAGCCACAGTCACCAGACTGGACATTAGATCGCTGGAACGTATTCCCCTTTTAACTGGAAGTTTGCACCCTGTGCCCGACATCTCTTAAGTTCCCCCGCGCTTCGTATATGTCTACACCACATGTTCTTTATCCATTCATCCGTTGATGGACACAGAGTTTTCTGTGTAGAGGATCATGTCATCTGCACACAGAGATCATTTCGCTTCTTCACTTCCAACGTAGATGACTTTGATTTCTTTTTCTTGTCTAATCAGTCTGGCTAGAACTTCCAGAACTGTGATGAATAGGAGTGGTGAGAGTGGGCTCCCTTGTTCATTCATGATCTTAGAGGGAAAGCTTTCAGACTTTCTCTCTTGACTCTGATGTCAGCTGTGGGATGGTCTTGAGCATGCTGTTTAATCTCCACATATTTGTGAATTTTCCTGTTTTTTTCTTGCAATTGATTTCTAGTTTCATACCATTGTGGTCAGAAAAGATGCTTGATACGATTTCAATCTTCTTAAATTTATTAAAACTTGCTTTGTGGCCTAACATGATCCATCCTGGAGAATGTTCCAGGTGTACTTGAGAAGAATATGGATTCTGCTGCTGTTAGGTAGAATGTTCTGTAGATGTCTTTCAGATCCATCTGGTCTAATATGTAGTTTAAGTCCAATGTTTCTTTATTGATTTTCTGTCCAGGTGATCCATCCATTGTTGAAAGTGGGGTATTGAAGTTTCCCACTATTATTGTATTACAGTTTGCTTTTCCCTTCAGATTTACTAATATTTCTTTATATATTTGGATGCTTTGATGTTGGGTGCATAAATATTTACAATTGTTATATCCTCTTGACCCCTTTGTTGTTATATAAATGACCTTCTTTGTCTCATTATAGTTCTTAGCTTAAAGTCTATTTTGTCTTATATAAGTATATCTACCTGTATGTTTTCTTGGTTTCCATTTGCGTGGAATATTTTTTTCCGTTCCTTCATTTTCAGTCTATGTGTCCTTAAAGCTGAAGTGAGGCTCTTGTAGGCAGCATAGAGTTGAATCTTTTTTTAAATCCATCCAGCTACCCTATGTCTTTTGATTGGTGAATTTAGTCCATTTACATTTGAAGTAATTATTGAAATGTATGGATTTAGTATTACCATTTTGTTCACTGTTTTCTGGCTGTTGTAATTCTTTTGTTCCTTTCTCCTCTTGCTTTCTTCCTTTGTGATCTGACCATTTTCTGTGGTAGTGTGCTTAGAGTCCTGTCTCTTCCTCTTTTGTGTATCTACTATAGGTTTTTGCTTTGTGGTTACCATGAGGCTTCCATAGAACATCTCATGGTTATAACCATCTATTTTAAGCTGAATGTGTATAAAAGCTCTACATTTTTACACTTCCCCCATTTTTGATGTCACAATTTTCATCTTTTTACATTGTGTATCCATTAAAAAATTATTGCACTTACAGTTGTTAATACTTTTGTCATTTAACCTTTATGCTAGAGTTATAAGTGGTTTTCCCACCACCATTACAATACTAGAGTATTCTGAATTTAAATATATATGTACTTTTACCAGTGGGTTTTACACTTTCATATGTTTTCCTGTTACTAATTAACATCCTTTCATTTCAGCTTGAAAAAGCCCCTTTAACATTTCTTATTAGGCTCCTTTAGTGGTGATAAACTCCTTCAGCTTTTCTTTGTCTGGAAAACTCTTTTTCTCTCCTTCAGTTCCGAAGGACGCCTTCACTGGGGAAAGTATTCTTGGTTGGCAGTTTTTTTTCCTTCAGCACTTTGAATATATCATCCCACTCCCTTCTGATCTGCAAGGTTTCAGCTGAAAATTCCATTGATAGTCTTATGGGGGTTCCCTTGTACATAACAAGTTGCTGTTCTCTTGCTGCTTTTAAGACTCTCTCCTTGTCTTTAACATGTGACAACTTAATTGTAATGTGTCTCAATGTAGGGCTCTTTGACTCGTCTCATGTGGAATTCTCTGGGCTCCCTGGATCTGAGTGTCTGTTTCCCCACATTAGGGAAGTTTTCAGCTGTTGTTTCTCAGAATAAGCTTTCAGCTCCTTTCTCTCTCTCCTTCTGAAATCCCAGTAATGCATAAAATCATCCACTTGTTGATGTCCCGTAAATTTCTTGTCATCTTCACTCTTTTTCATTCTTTTTCCTTTTTCCTCCTCTGATTGGATGGAGTCCACTGCCCTGTCTTCCAGTTCACTGACCCTTCCTTCCACTTGATCTAGTCTGCTGTGAGCCTTCTGTTGAACTTTTCAGCTCGGTTATGGTTTCTTCAGCTCTGTGATTTCTGTTTTGTACTTGTTTATATTTTCTCTCTCTTTGTTGAGACTCTCACTTTGTTCATGCATTGCTTTCCTGACCTTGGTGAACATCTTTATGACTGTTATGTTGAAGTCTCTATCAGGTAAAACACTTTTCTCTACATCATTAGATCAGTTTCTGGAGTTTTATCTTATTCTTTTGTTTGGAACTTTGTCCCTTGTTTATTGATTTTCTTTGACTCTCTGTATTGGTTTCTGTGCATTAGACAAAACCACCCCCCCAGTTTTGATGGAGTGGCCTCGGGAGGCACCTCGTCAGTCAGTCCAGCCCAGGTGCCTGGTTGTTTCTCAAACTTTGTGATTCTCCAAGCTGCCATCTTTGTTCTTAGTGACTCCCAGTGGTTGAGGGTGTGCCAAGGCTTGTGTCCCAAAGACCAGAATCCCAAAGGGGAGGGTTGCAGTCAGCACCCAGATGCAGGCAGATTGGAAGCTGGACCCTCAGGCAGCATTGAGAAAGTATGTGGTTAAGTCCTTTCTGTGGAGAAACTGTGAGCTGAGTGTTTTTACTTGACCCCTCTGTGCTGAGCCTGGGTGTATAGCTGTAGGATGGGGTGCTCCTGTGCCCATGTGAGGACTGATTCTCTGTTTGCTGCTAGTCCTGGGGGCCCCCCGGCTATCAGAGCTGGGTGATTTGAGGGCCTGTCCCTCGGATGGCAGCCATAAAAGATGAGGCGCTAGATGTGTGGACAAGCTTCTTCCAGGGAGATGACGGTGACTTGGTTTTGTTATTGGAGTGATTCTTGGCTCCCCAAGGGCTCCTGGGAGGATCACAGCCAGCACCTGGATGTGTGCTAATGAGAGCTGGGCTCTCAGACAGCAGCTTGGGAAGTATGTGGCCACACCCCTTCCAGGAAATGGGGGGATGATGGACGATTCTGTCTGCTGCCCCTGAGCTGAGCCCTGGGGTGATAGCCACAGCAAGTGCTTATGGTCCTGTTAGGAACTACTTTGTTTGCTGTAGTCCTGTGGCACTCAAAAATGCAAGCCCCCATTGGCTTTCAGACCTTGGTGATTTGGGGCCCTATCCCTTGGGTGGCAGCCTTAAAAGTTGGGGTGCTAGATGTGTGGTCCAAACCCCTCACTCTTCAGAGAGAAGCTGGGAGTTGGAGGTTCCCTCTCAATTGTATGATGTGGTGCTGGGGGTGGGGTTTATGTGAGAGTGTGTCTCAGCCTTTCCAACCTGTTTTGATGTGGGTGTTTTCCTAGTCACCCAATGTGTAGGAGTCATTCAGCTGATCTTTGGATTTCTCTCAGAGGAAATTCTCCTTGCCTAGCTGTATATTCAGTGCATCTGACGGAAAGGGGAATTCAGGAGCCTCCTATGTCACCATCTTGTCCCTCTAACTTCTTCCTTGAACTGCAAACTCATCTCCAACTGTGCACTTGACAGCTATATTCAGACACATAACACAGCTCAAACCTAACTTTTCCAAAACTAAGTTCTCGCTTTCCCCTCCTCTAAAGCCTGCCGGCCCTCAACATTCCTCTTCAGTAAGCGGAAATTCCATTCATCCACTTCCTTAGGCCTCAGGATTACTTAGGAGCCATCCCTGGTTCTTTTTATCTCACACCCTAATCAGACTCACCAGTGATTTCTGTCAGCTTCAAAACACCAGATCTGACCATGTCCTATGACCTCTGTCACCACCTCCATACATTAAGCCGCCATGAGCTCAGCCCTCGACTCCTGGAACAGCCTCCAGTCTGGATTCCTTTCTTCAGGAGAGCCACCAAAACGACCCTCTCAAGGAGGTGCTCTCACTCCAGTTTTGTATTCTGCTGTGTGTTCTTCACAGCCTTATGTTATATGCACACATGGATCAACATCTTTTATGATGCAATTCTTAAGACATGGAAGAAGGAGAATAAAGACACACATCATTATCACCCAGCAAGAAATAAAGCATAATATGTTCTTTTTTTCACTCTTCCTAATCTCCCCCTCCTTCTAACTCAAGGGTGATCATCATCCTGGATTTGCTGTTTATCAGGTGCATATATTTCTTTATGTTTCTATTATATGTGTATGTGTCCCTGAGCACTGCGGTTTTGCCGTGCGTGCTTGGAAGTTAACAAACTGTAAACTTTTAAACTTTAAAAATGGTACAGTGAAGCGATTCATTTGCAATTGTCATAAACTGTGATATATACATTTAAGCAATTAAAAGGTAAGGTGAAGAATTTCAGCAGAAAGTTAACACTTTCTCAATATCTTTAGCAATTGGTGAAAACAAATGGACACTGAGAATGAGATACTGTGACACAAGCTCTAGAATGGCTAAAATCAAAACAATGGACAAAACCAAGTGTTAATGAGGACATGGAGAGACTGGAACCCTTATACATGGCTGTTGGGAATGCAAAATTATACAGTCACTTTGTAAAATGTGGCATTTTAACTTCCTGGGAAGTTAAATATTCCTCTACCATATATCCCAGAGATTTTATTCCTGGATATTTATCCAGGATAAATAGAAATATATGTTTACATGAAGTCTTGTATGATGTTCATAGTAGCTTTATCCAAAATAGCCCCAAATTGAAACCATCCAAATGTTCGTCTTGTTGAATGGATAAAAACATTGTGTTCCATCTGTGCCATGGAAAACTACTCAGCAATGAAAGGAATGGACTATTGATACATGCGACAACATGTATGTATCTCAGAAGCATTTTGCTCAGTATCAGAAGTCTGGTACAAAAGACTAGATATTATATGAATCCAATTACATAAAATTCTAAAGAAGGCAAATTGTAAAAATAGAGAACTAATCAATATTTGCCAGGTGTCGAGGGGAGAGGATTGACTGTGAAGTTTGACAAGGAATGTCTTAGTGTGATATTAAATGTAATGAATTTAAAATGAAGATGATGCTAGGCCTGTCAATGAACCTGTTAAGAAAGGATCAATATTTATCACACTGAATTATTCTGGATAAAAGTATAAATAAACAAAAACAGAAATGGAAAAGGAGAGATAGATCCACCTATCTCAGTGCAGGCCAGGTGAGGGGACAAAATGTAACTACATGTACTCTATGAACATGATAAGATGATTCCTATTGATTTATTTTGAGACTATACTCTGAAGTTACATGCCTTTTCTTAAAAAATATCCATGATCAGTACAAAAAGTTGACCATATTTTAATTCCACAAAGAAAACATCATTTATGCTACATAAGAAATAGTAGGGATGACATTTCCTGGCCATAATGCAAACAAAGAATCCATATGAGCTTGAAATTTTTCACTCTCTTGTAAATAAATAAACTTTTTAAAATAAAATATTGGTAAGTGACTATATTGCTCAACTCTTTGCAATTAAATTCAAAAGTATAAAGTCAATTTTATAATACCCAAATTGATGCAGAGGATAGCAAAAGGACAGCTTCCAAATACTCTAATGATGTAAACCTGATGCTAATAATAATGAAAAACTGCAGTAGTGTCTCACTTCCGTATATTGGTACACAAATCCTTGCAACACACTGATGTCGCATGAAACCTCAGTGTGGGTCCTAGGCTGGTTCAATATTAGGAAATATTTTCATACCATTTATCCTCTTAATTGGTCTGAGGATAAAAATAAGATCGTCCTCATACATTCTGATGAAGAGTATGGACAAAATTCAAACTCCATTTTTTTTCTTTTAAAGATTGGCACCTGGGCTAACAACTGTTGCCAATCTTTTTTTTTTCTGCTTCGTCTCCCCAAAGCCCTCCATACACAGTTGTATATCTTAGTTGCAGGTCCTTCTAGTTGTGGGATGTGGGACACTGCCTCAACATGGCCTGAGGAGTGGTGCCATGTCCACGCCCAGGATCCGAACCCTGGGCCGCCGCAGCAGAGGGCGTGAACTTAACCACTCGGCCATGGAGCCGGCCCCTCCATTTTTTATAAACATACCCAAATAGGAGCAAATGGTCTAGAAACTTTCTTAACCAAAATAAAAAACTTGCTCCAATACTGAGGATCATGGAAAGTGCTGGAGGTAAGTCAGAAAGCAGGTACCTCTCACCACTATTATTCAGCATCCTCCTGGAGGTTGGTGAAATTAGATAAGAGACAGAAATTAGAAAAATAAAGATCAGGGAGCTACAACAGTCATTTTCAGGTGATAGTATCGTGTATCTGGGAAATCCAAGTGAATCAACCAAAACAAACAATAACAACAAAATGTACTACAGATAATGAGGAAATCTAATGATAATAAGGTTCAAAACTCATATTTAGAAATTAGTTTCATATTTACCAACCACGACGAGTTAATAGATGTAATGAAAAGAACACCCCAATTTTAAAAAGCCACCGAAAAAGTTAAGTACCCAGAAATAAATAAGACAGGAACACTTGATAGACTTTGTGAGGAGACACTCCTGGAAGACAGAGAGTCCAGTGAGATTTGGGTAGGACCCACACAGAAAATGTTTCTTCAGGCTAATTAACTATTTTTTCTGAAAAACAAAAACAATCAGGGTGACTAGCCTGCCAGGTACTGACCCCACTCAAAAGCTTCAGCAAGGTGAAGGTGGTCCTTTCTTCTATTATGGGTGAAGGTGAACATTTTACTGTTTATTTGAGGATCGTTTTTTATAACCATATATGTAGCTTGTTTGTTTTGCCCATTGTTATGGTTTTCCTTTCTATTTCTTCCTAAGTTTTTGAGAGTTCTTTATATATTAGGGAGAAGAGCCCTTTTTATGTGATATGTTACAAATATTTTCTCCCAGTTGTTGTTCTATTTTGGGTTTTTCTACAATGTTTTCTACTTTTCAAAAACATTTGTGTTTTTATGTAGTTGAATTTATGGGGCTTTTCCTACTCCCAGATTGTAAGGGAATTTATCCTTTTGAAAAAATGAGTACTTATATAGAATTATTTTTACGCAGGAATTCTGACCCTCGTGGACTTTATTCAAGCCCAGAATGTGGGATGGGGTCCAGGTCCTTTCTGAGAGGTCCCCAGCTCTCACCCACGGACCACAAAACACGTCTTCCCTAGCTTCCTCTGGTACAGCTCCTCTCGAGGTTGAATGCATCTGAACTCTGCGTGGTCCAGGCGTCTGTCTGTCTGTCTGTCTGCTCACTTCCCTCTACCACACCGATTACAGACTGTGCCGTACGTTTCAAGTTCAGCGGGAATGTCGTCAGATCTCCGCGCTGCCTTCTCTGCAGGTTTCTCTGGCTGCTCTTTTTGTTTATTTTCGCATGTGAACTTTAGAACCAACTTGATCTCCAGAGAAAAGACAATATTTTTATTGGGATTATGTTAAATTCATCTGTTGACCCAAGGAAAGTCGGCACACTTGTAATGTTCAGTCTGCAAAGCAAGGATAAGGGATGTCTTCCCTTTGGTTCAAGTCTAATTTTGTTGTTTTAGGAGTGTTTTAAAGTTCTCTCACCTGTGACTTGCGGATTGGCACTCCATCATCTTTGTGGATCTTTAAACTTGGCATCCACCTGCTTTACATTGTCCATGCCTCCCCTCCACTGAAGCTCCCTGAGGTGGGGCCAGTCGCATTCAACTTGGCATCTCCAGTGCCTAGCAGAGAGCTCTGTTATTGCGTGAATTTCTACATCTCAATGGAGGAGAAGATAGAGACAAGGCGTAGGGAAAGTAAGCAGTTTGCTGAGGACCCCACAATCTTAAGAAGGACGAGGACTTAAAACATTCTTCTGAGTCCATAGAAATATTCAATATTTAATGGAATTAAGCTAAGTCCTCCAGCCATTATTCATATATCATAAGATGGCTGTTTTACATTTTAGACTTCACTAATAGTCAACTTATGTTAAAAAAGATGAAACATTGTTCCTCATCCAAAATACTCAGAGCATTTCTCCAATATTATCTATAATTCAGAAACTTTATCAAGGATTTCAATTAGAATTAAAAATACTTTAACAAAAAGCTAGAGTCACAAAACACTTTTGAATTTTGTCTTTGCTATCTATATCGCAAAACATGCATTTTCCAAAGGCTCTCTCTTCAATCTCAGTATTCTCAATTCCCTGCTTATTTGATTACCAATTAGTTTAAGGCCACATCAAGTTGGTTAGGGCTTTTGAGACTCAACATTGTGTGCTGTCAGTCAGAGCTGCAGACATTTAAAAGATGTAATAAGTTTTAACAGCTCTCCACAAAGTTTTTCCAATATCACAGGCCACTTCCTTTTGCAGATCAGTCTTAATTTTGTTTAAATGTGGTTTTACCTCGCTTCTAGGAAAGTTAAAACGAGGCCCCAGGATTTCCTGAAGACCCCTCTCCAACAACGTAAGTAACTCAGACAGCCAGTGAGTCAGCGGGAGAGAGAGAGTGGTCAGGAAAACTTGCCAATGGGCAGCCAGCTGCTTGACCCTTCTGCTCTGTACCGTTAGAACCTCTGACCCAAGAGCTTGGACGGTGACACATCTTCCACACCAGAAGTCAGATCACTCTGCCTGAAAATGGGGCATGTTTTACAGCTGACTGTCAGAGAGAATTTATTAGATGGCCACTCTTCCCAGAAGTCTGACGTGTAAATCTTGGCCATAGGTCAGATCCCGCACTTGCTTTGGCGTGTGTTGTGGGCACACAGTGGGCTTTGGGGGGATCAGCCCAGCACACATTGTGCTGGCAAACTGCCTGATAAACCAGCCCAGAAGTGCCCCCTGACTCTCCTGGAAATACCTGCTTGAGATTCCGACGAGGGCTGCAGGAGCAGAGACATCAAGCTTCGGGGGCTATCTAAGTGTTCGCCAAGGGTCAGCTCCGGGCCCTCCCTGGGACAGCACCGACGTGCTCACCAGCTTTGTCTCACCAGGCGCACACCATCTTCCAGGCAAAGGTAACGCACAGACTCTTTTTAAAAGCTGAACTGGAAATTCAGTAAATAATCCCTACATTGCATAATGAAAGACCTTGTGCTTACCAACCTATTTAATTTGGTATCATCTGGAGACTGGGAATACTGGGGTGGAGGAGGCCATCCCAATGGAGGGAGGCACAGTTCCTAAAAGAGACAGAATAACTACAATAATTTTAGGTAGTGATAAATGCTATAAAGAAAAGAAAACTGAGTTCTGGGCTGGGGGAGGAGTGGTGCTCAGGGCGCAGGGTGATCTCTTCGAGGGGAGATAATAGTCTCTGCTATGGATCTACTCGTGGCGAGAGCTGCTGTGTGTCAAGCACCCTTTTTTTGGCGAGAGCTACTGTGTGTCGAGCACCCTTTTGAGTACTGGAGATACATGAGTTGACAAAGGAGGCAAATTTCTTCATGGAGCTTCATTCTTCTCAGGACTGACACACGATAAATAAAATATTCACAAACTTACAAATATTAAAAATATTTTAAATATAAAATATTTATAGCATAAATAAATAAATATAAAAATAAACATACAACATATACACAATAAATATTAAGGTACAATGATGACATATCCAATTCCGACAAGGGGTTTGGAGAAACGTAATCAGAGGGGTAGGAAGGAGAACTGTAGGATCTGCAGGGAACCTAGACTGCGGGCGGATGAAGAGCATTTCCAGCAGACAGAGCAGCTGGAGCAAAGCCCAGAGGCCCTGGGGCCGGGCCCCGAGGGAGGTGAGCGGTGGGAGCAGGGCTGAGGCGGCAGAGGCCTGGACAGTGCTCTGGAGGGCATTCGGCCCCTGAGGGGTTGTGAGTTTCACTGTGCATGAGATCCAGCCATTGAGGTTTTTAGCAGAGCAGCATGGTCATAGGATATACCTTGTAAGAGGATGTTCCTGGCTACGGTGTTGAAAAGACTCTAAGGAGGACAGGATGGGCCAGGACGGAAACAGGTAGGGTGCTGATAACTGGATGGATTCTGAGCCTGTTTTGAGTGTAGACATCACAAAATGTGCTGGTGGGGATTGGACCCAGGGTCTGAGAGAAGGAGGTGCCAGGATGTCCCCAAGGTTTGTTGTCTATAAGGTAAACTTGCCACTTAATGAGACAGGGAAGGCACGGAGTGCACACGGACCTAGCTTTGGACTTGCCCATATGAGATGCCAACCAGCCATCCAAGGGCTGACTCCTGCGGGCGTTTGGTGTATGATTTGGAGTTTCGTGCCTTAAGATTCAAATTTGGGAGTGATTGGTGTTTCTGTGATATGTGAAACTATGATGCTGGGTGGAATCAGCTAGGGATTGAGGACAGAAGAACAGGGACAGGACTAAGGTCGGGTCCTGGGGAGAAGAGAAGCACCTGCACAGGAGGCTGTGAAGGCGGAGGCAGCAGTGCTGGAGGGACCCCAGCAGACGCTCCCAGCCACGAAGGCTGATCAGTGGTGTCGACGCTACGGACACGCCAAGCGTCACGAGGACGGAGAGTTCAGACTGGACAGCGTGGTGTCCCAAGCTGCTTCCGCAGCAGCAGCTTCTGCAGAGTGGTGTGGGCTGTGAGCCTGACTGAAACCAGCTCAAGGGAAAATGAACAGTTTTGTGTTTGTGTAAAGGATATATATGTCCTTTTTGCCCCTCCTGCTGAAAAAATACTGAATAAAATGCGTTTCAAAAAATCTTTTAAAATGAATTCTTCTGGTCTGAAGAATATAAGGAATTCTCAGAAGCCAAAATTAACTAAAAATAGGAAACTTAGAAGGGTAATTGGAATACTTTATTTTTAGATTATTAGCCAAAACCAGGTGAACTTGATCTTTCATTGTCATTGCCTTCAGATCCATGCGGTCAAGAGACACAGCCCAGGACTGACCAATTTGATGGAAGTCATGGGACCCGCTGCCCCTCCCTGCCTCACGGGCTCAGTGTATCAAGTACAAGGGTGAACTAAGAATAAGTCTGTGAAACACATTTAGAAAGGAGTAACATACTAAAATTAAACACTTAGTGGTTGGTTTAACAGCAGATTAGACTTAGATGAGGAGAAAATTATTTAACTAGAAACATAGATCTGAAGGACTTATTCCAGGGCAAAGACACAATGAGATGACAAATACAAGGAGATATTTAGACGTACAAAATAAGTGAAAATGTAGAGCTTATGTCTAATTGAGCTCCAGAAGGGGAGGAGCGACAGGGAAGGCATGGGCAAGAGCCGACGCCTGGTTAGAGACGCTTGAGAATTTTCAAAGACTGAATATCCTGACCCACAAATTCAGGAAGACTGAAAATTCATAAATGCTACCACAGAAAGAAAGGAACCGACAGTTAGGTGAGAGTAAACCGCAGATCACCAACCATGAAGGGTTTTAAAGTGACCGGAGTTAACAGGCTAATCACCTAAAGGCTGGCAGTTGCCGTTTCCATGGTAACGATTAGCCTGGAGCCCACAGACGGCATCAATGCAGCCAGAGAAGTAACTGACGAGTTAGTTCTCTGTATCTGGTGAATATCCTCATAAATAAAGAGTAATAAGACATTTTATTTAAACAACAAAGAAAAACTGAGCAAATTTACCCCAAACTCTCATTAAAAAAATTCTAAAGTAGATACTCTACACGAGAAAAAAATGACCCAACTTGAACAAAGATATTAAAAAGAGAGGAGAAAATACAGTGGTAAATAGGTGGATAAGTGTAAACAAATATTTTAAAATAACTTTACATTGGGGTTAAAATGATGGAATGAAAGCATAGGGCAACAAATGCAGCTAAGCTGTGAGCCGGGTGATATAACACTTGCTCTTACTTGAAAGGGGATAAATTTTGAGTCACTTTAGACTTGGAGAATTTAACTGTATATGTAGTAATGGTTTCTAGTGAAAATCCCAGAATAAAATTAGACATATGAACAAATAAATGATAACTTCTAACTGGTGGAGTGATAAGTGAAACAGGAAACGTATTTTTCCATGGAAAACAAAGGAAGAAAGGAAAGAGGTAAGTGGAAAACATGAACTATGTAGAAAGCACAAAATAAAATGATATAAATTCAAATATTCCAATAATTACAATGAATTTAACAGGACTAAGTTCATCCAGTTAAAATATGATTTTTAAATTAAATTAATTCTATATTTAAAAATGCAGTTCTATGCTGTTGACATGAACTGCCTCTAAAATATAAGAAGGTGGAATATTTGAAAGCATATCAAAAGTTATATACACGAGTGAATACTATGCATAATAAGGTGATGTCATATTTATATCAGACAAAATAAACTTTAAAGTAAAAAAATCAGAAATAACAAGAATCACACCTTTATATGACTAACGAAATATCTAAAGGAAGAAAAGACAGAGTAGGAGATAATTGAGCAAAGCTACAGACTTAGGATATTTAGTAATACTATCTCTGTAACTGATAAATGAGGATTAAAATTACATGACTTAAAAGATTATAATCATATGATTTAAAAGCTTGACCTTACAGTCTTACAGTAAACAGTACCAAGGACTTCAGAATACACATCATTTTTAATGACATACAACGTTTAAATAGTGACCACATACTGGACCATGAAGTAGGCTACAAAAATTTCAGAGCTGGTACCATACATTCCACCCTCTCAAATCGTATTACAACTAGGTTAGAATTCAATTAAAAAAAGAAAGAGTTATTAAAAACTTGTATGTTTGGAAATTAAGAAATAACTCACAGATCAAAGATAAACCAAAATATATACATGAAAGTATTTTGAACTTAACAATGAAAACACTACATATTAAATATGGTGGCTTCAGCTAAAGTATTTAGAGATAAATGTATACTTAAAATTTTTCTATTAGAAAATAAAAACATCTCAAAATTAATAATCAAAGCATCCAATAAGATAAATTAGGAGAAGAATCAAAAACCCCAAAATTGTAGGAGGAAAGAGAGCATACATATGAGAGCAGAAATTAGTTTAAAGAAAATAACTTATAATAATAAAGAGGAAGTGCAAATGCAAAAGTTATTTCTTTGAAAAGACTAATAAAATTTATAAACCTTTGGCAAAAATTGATTTAAAAGTTAAAAGAAAGCAGCGCAAACAAATAGGATCACAATGAAAAGGGAGACAGACAACAGAGGCTGCAGACGTTGAAAAATGCCAGAAAACTCTACAATTTGGTAAATTTTGACATATGTGAATCCGTAATTCACATAAATGCATAATTCCCCGAAGCTTTCTCATGAATTTTGTAATCTCTTCTTCCCTCTCTGATCCCCTGATCTCCAGGCAACCACTTGTCTGCTTTCTGTCACTGCCGATTACCTTTGCATGTTCTATAATTTTATGTAAGTGGAATCATTAATATGAACTCTTTTTGGTCTGGTGGACTATAATCAGCATAATTTTTGTGAGATGCACCCATGTTGTTGCGTGTGTCAGTAGTTTATTCTATTTCACTGCAATGCAGTGGGTACCATCCCATTGTGTGGATGTACCATGATCCTATCCTTTCACCAAAGACATTTTTTCTTAGTTTTTGACTAAAATAAAACAAAACAAAGGTGCTATAAACACTTTTGTACAAGCCCTTGCATGGCCATGTCCTTTGTTTCTCTTGAGTGAGTACGCAGGAACAGAAGGTGTGTGGTGTAGTGATTAAGAAGCTGTCAACTGCTTTTCGAAGTGGTTGTACCATTTCAGATTCCTGACAGCAGCATATAAGAGTTCCTTCCTACCCTGGCAAACACTGGGTGAACTCCTGACATCAGGGAGCCAAAGACTCCACCCTCAGGTCACACTGACGCCACTGTCTTGTGAACACGCGTCACCTGAGGACTGTGAAGCTTGACTACGCTTGCGCAGGTCATCAGTCACCTAACCTCTCCCAGCCTCCAGTCATCTCGCCTCCCACTCAGACCACTCTGACCCTCCACCCATACATATGTATCCCTGGGCCCCATTTGTGGGGCAGTGGACTTGAGATTTGTTCTCCCATCTCCTCGCTTGGCTGCCTCAGGAATAAACCCTTCTTCTGTGGCAAACCTATTGTCTCAGTAACTGGCATAAACGTGCAGTGGGCAAGATGGACCTGGTTTGGTAACACATATAAAATGACAGTTCAATATCTAAACTCTAAACATCTTTACAAACTAGAGCAAAAGGCCAATCCCAAAATGATGTAATTCAACTGGGAAAAATGTGAGTCAGCATGCTCTCCCCTTCCCCTCAGCCCATTCCCCACGTTGAATAAAAACAAGTGGCAAAAGAATTGTTTAAAGAGCAAATATGGTGGTTTGAGGATTTCTGTACTCTTAACTTAGTCAGTCTTCAGTGATGCGTCTGTCTCGGGCCATGGAGGGAAAAGCTGTGCTGTCTGGGGATTAGCAAAACGCAGAGTAGGAAGCTCAGCAAACTCTTTCTCCAAAAAGCAATGAGAGGCTTGACAAAATTGGCAAAAACATCCATTTCTGAACTCTGAAAATTAACCAGAGTCATATAATAGGCTGAGAAGCATTTACTCAAGGAGAACTACTGACCCTTGGTAAAAACAGAGGCTTCTGAGTGTTTTCAGGTCCCACTGCTCCCACCCCCTCCACACCCCAGACCCTGGCTTCTGAGCTGCCACTGGAGGCCCCCAGAAAAACTTGTAGTCCAGCACTGAAAAGAATGGGATCTCGCCCAAACAATCAGGGAGGTCATGTCACAGCTGCCTGTGGGTGGAGAGGTGGGAACCGAAGACGAGTCAAACATCTGGGAGGAAACGCTGGGAAAGAGACGGAGCCTTGATATGCTCCCACAGGTTCCTGGAGATCTGGAAGGCTGCCCGTCCTGCAGGGCTGGGCAAGAGGGAATCCGCCTTCATAAAGTGCACTTTCTCCTCTTGCATCAGTGTGAACCCATGGCCCCTTAAAGGGTATGCAGATAGTCAGACATAAGAATGTGTGCACGCAGGGCTAGTAGACACACGCTGCCTACCTCTGTCCCTGAGACACCTGAGAGCAACGACACCCCAGGGACACGAGTGTGCCTAGCCCCCTATCACAGCTTCTAAATACCATTAAAACAGCATCTTAATATCAATAAAAGGAACCAGGGCTCCTTGGAGAACTGGCCGATTCCAGACTGGGGCAGGGAAAACACAAGATGAGCCTGGGGAATCTGTGGTGCCAGAAACTAAGGAAGAGCTCAAAGCAGACGTGGAGACGTGGAAGGTACACAGGAGTCCACCTGGACGGACTCCTGGTGACCAATGCTGGAAGAATCTGGGCAAAAAATAAATAATGAAAATATCCCATAAAATAAAATAAATACCCGTGAGTCCACCCTGATAAACGTAACTGAATAGATAAATAAATGAGGGAGAAGGGCAGCTCTTCCTCACAGAAGAATTTCAATTAATAAGTGCAGAAAGAATCAGGGATCTATAAAATAGCCATTAGAATATCCCAGCAATTCTTGCAGGCAAGATCCACTTACGGATGCAAAATTAGCAGGCAAGGGACACATGCATAGGTTCAAAGTATCTCCCCAAGATATTTGTTGGCTACAAAGGGAAAAATAGTGACCTTACAGTCTAGAAGGATCCTTGCACGACAAGGGACGTTGATGGAAAGCCGTGAAATCCAAACAAAGCCTGTAGTTGAGTAACAGTATTGGTCACTATACTGTGGGCACGTAGATATGAACATTAGAAGAAGATGGTGAAAGGTATGTGGGAAATCTGTGCATTATTTTTGCAAATTTTCTGCAAGTTTAAAGTTATTTCAAGATAAAAAGTGCACAATTGCAGTCAAATTTTGTGTATAAAGAGTTTTTAGAAAGGTTCATGTGTTTTAAACGTTGCTTACATACGCCTCAACGGCTTGACTCTTCACTTGGGTTCTTGGGGTCTGGGCTAAACCGCTGTTCTTGGCTGGGTCACTGTTATGTTTGGCTTTTCTGTATGTTTTTATATGCACGCTTACATTATTTCATAATTGTGTTTTATTATCGTAGCAGTGAAAACAAAGCTGTCTGTCTCAGACAAGTTCTCGTGGGACCTCATCAGTGAGGACGGAAGGTGGGAGCTGGGAGGAGCCCGCAGCGTCCCCCTCGCCAAGTCTGGCAGGGCCACCTGTGCGCTCCCTGTGGTCCTGAGGCTGTTGGCTCATGTGTTAAATGGTGTTTCTGGGAAAGCTACCCAGACTCGGGCATAAATTTGAAACAAAACGAATCAGTCTTGGGTGGTTTCTCCCCATCTTCTCGGTCTGGACACGGCCCTGCTGTGACTTGCCATTCCTTGTCTGGCCTCTGCTGGGCCTGTCTCCAGCCTGCATCTGGCTCCCCATACAAGAAGCTGGCATGCCTCTCTAGCTAAAGTCTGTGGGGCCAGCTTAGAATCTGATAGACTGATCTCTCCATCACGTGCCTCAAAATTTCCTACTGGTCACAGAGTAAATTGATGTGACTTGCATCGTATTAGAAGAAAGTAATTAAAGAATTCGGTAAAAAAACAATAAAATAAAAATGTTAAATCTCATATAGTTATTTTATATTATTAAAAATGGTCAGCAATGTTTTTTCTTTAACACGTAAAAATGTCTATACTTTCACTTAAATCAACTAAAAATATTACATGTGTGTTTCAGGCCTTACAGTTTACCAGGTACTTTCAAAACCATTGTCGTATTTGATCCTCACAGCTGAACGAGGACAGTGTGACTGTGCAACATTAGTGGGCAAGAAACCAGGTTTACTGCCCAACTTCAATGCTCGTGAGTGGCAGACCCGGGCTCCAGAACGGGCAGGTGCACTGATCCCACACCACGTGGAGCCCCACCAGCCGAGGGACCTCGGGAGACTGGTTCTTCACACCTCTGGTTCTCAGTCACCTACCACAGGGGCCATTTCACAGTGTCCCTTCCGGGTCCCGTGTTTGGAGTAATTTGTGTAGTCACGTAAACTTTAAGTCAACATGAAACGCTGTAGTTAGACTGTGGAGCACACTGGTCAGAGGAGCGACCTGGAGCCTGACGCTCTGGGTCAGATCCTGGCTCTGCCGCCTACGGGCTCTGTGATCTATGTAAGTGACTTATTGTGTCTGAATTTCAGGTTTCTCATCTCTGAAACAGGAATAAAATAAGACACCATATGTAAGTGGTCTCGCTGGGTGCTGGGCACTCAGGATGCTCAGTAAGCACGACTGATGTGTTGTCATCACTGTTCCACGTGAAGTTTCCAGCTTGATCTGGGACCGCCACTGATCAACGCACTTCAACGCAGCCGGCCGCTCAGGTTCCAGCCGGCGGTAAGGCCGTGGTACTTTGTGCAGGTTTTGCCTCTCTCCAGCGTGGTCATCGATGGACTTCACATTGTTGAACGTGAGAGTGGAAGCCCTCAGCTCGCGGTTGTTCATCTGGGAAGCTCTGCCCGAGGACTTTGCCGACACCTTCTGGTTCCAACTGCAGTTTTGGAGACAAGCATATTGAGGACGGGGCACATGCCAAGACCTCTGGGGTTCGTCTATTCCCGCTGAACCATTCTCAAACGCACACTGCATTCTCTGTGCCCGTCCCATCTCCGTAGGTCCCAGCAGACAGCAAAGCCTGAGAGGACTGAGCTGTCATCATGCCTCAGACCTCCAGGCACTGACTGACAGCGGTAAATGCTGTTTAATAAATGGAAGTCGGGCAAGTCTTGTAATTCCTGTGTTAAAATGTTATACCTACATATATATTAAGACCACTTCCTGTAAGAATTAAACACAAGAATCCATTATGTCAAATGGCAATGCAATCATCTATTCATTCAGTAAACATTTTTATTGAAGATCTACTCTGTGCCAGACACCGTCTGAGGCAGAGAGTACAAGAGACAAAGGCCCCGTCCTCGGCAGTGGTGTGAGACCACTGAGGAAACAACGGAAGCAACATGGCACTGAGCTGACGGCCCTACCGTCACTCGCCAGGGTCTAGAAATAATGCGAGAAAGCATTAGAAGCAATGCTGGGTGAGACGAAGTCTGTGATGCTGTCTGTGAAACAACACGGAGACCCATCCTGGTTCCAGTTAGGTCTCAGCCCCCGTGGCATCTTCCAGAGAACCTGCCTCCTGCCCTGGACACCACGCGTCCAGGACCAGGTGCTTCCCACAGCTGAACACAAGCCCACCTGGTAACAGTCTCTTCTCCTGACTGTCTCCCCCACGAGAACGTGAGCTGGACGGGCAGAGCCCACCTCTTTCACCTCCCTCCTCACTTCTGTTTCGGCACACGTCCCACCAGCAACACCCTCACCTAAACGGAAGCAAGCCTCATCGTTGCACTCTTGCACAGAAGTTGACAATCAAATTATGGCAGAAAAAGACAACTGCATATGGGTGTGTGTTTGAGGAACTAAAAAATGATCAACAGACCGGCAGGACTAATTTTTACTCAGTGTTTGGATTTTTATCTCCCTAATTATTCTAAAATGGTCATATTGCTTTTTTCCCCAGAACGAGCACAAACAGAGGAGGAATCCTCCTTCTACAGACCTTGGTGCATTTGCAATGCACTCGTCCCCTCCAAGAGGCAGCCTTGATCTGAAATTTTCATGATGACATGCACGTTGTCTAAAAGATACCAAGAATGTGGGAAAGGATAAAGTTTAAAATAAGTTTTCAACTGTGGGAATGCAGGGGACTGGCTGGAGAAAGTGAGCCTCATGTCTGTTTTCACACAATAACCTCAGCAAGATGCCTCATGCAATGGGGAGTTTATGTCCGCTGACTAGAAATTACAGATTCAGAAACAAGATAAACTGATTTAATCTAATACATTTAGTGAATTTCAAAGTCTGTTAGCACAGAGAAAAACCAGCTGTTGTTGGCCACATAGGTAATAACATCTAAGTTTTTAAATGTCTAAAGCTTAGTGTTGTATTTCTTCTGTTATAGTACAAATTATTTTATTCAAAGCCATAGTAATATTTTATTTATCAGCATTGAGACACTCTGAAATATTACTCAGCCATTAAACCTATAATTACAACAACTAAATAAAAACGCAGCAAAGTGCTTATGAAGAGCTGTTCAGAGAAAATTTAGGATACACAGTTTTATGTCTGAAGGTGAGTAAAATTTATAAACGTTTAGAGACCAGAAGGGAAAACGAAGGTGAAAACGTTTCTCACATCTGGGAGCTGAGGTTGTGAGTGAGATTTTTCTTTCTCCAACATTTTATATTATGTCTTATTTTCTTAATAATAATAGCTAAACAAAAAAAGAATTCAAGCAGAAATTAATTTTTTTCTAAAGGGTAAAAATAAACCAGGATGTTAATTTTTTCTTGCTTTTTCTGACTTACTTTTGCCAAACCAGCTGGAATTTCTCTCCTGGCACCTCCAGGGAGCCTGTGACTACAGTGCAGATCCTGAAACGTGAGCTTACATTGGCGACCCTTAGACGCAAGGTCAGCGCACCACAGCGTGGACTGGTCAACGGGTTCAGTCCTAGACCAGCGTTAACTGGGGACGCCAGCCCCATCAGTGCACACCGAGAGCACAACCTTCCTGGAGCAGGTCAGCAGGTGCCTCTTGTTTTAAATCACTGAGAGTGAATTGCCTTGATCAACAGGTAACGATGGGTGTCGCAGGAACAACTTCTCTCCTCCCCAGGTTGTGTGATGGACTGAAGGGGTCACCCTGCTCGGTGCCTCCTCTGAGCCTACTGTTCCCCACTACTCAGGTGGCTCCTGGGGGGCTGAAGTAGTTAGGTGGGGTCTTCCTGGTCCACGTTTTTAATTTCTGATAATATTTGAAGGGTTTCTGAAACATAGGACTTTAAAAGTGCTGTAAAATATTTAGTTGAAAAAGATTGAGTTGATAGACGCATACAGGCACAACCCATGTGATTCTGGAGATAAAGTGGTTAAAATCCTTGAGCTTCTGTTTCCCAGGAGACTATAAAGGTTTCACTAAGGCTCCCATGTTCTACCAAATGGAAGTGCCATTTTAAGTTTGGATTCACGAAGAGTCCTTTCCCCCACAGACAGGCCCAGCCCTGCCTCCACAGTGGGCACAGCCTGGCCCTGCGAAGGTCAACCCCACTGGCAAGTGATGGTGGATACGTGACAGGCTAAATGCTGCTGAGGTTGATAATAAGGGTCCTGAGATAGGAATTCCACCAAACTGTAGCACAGAGAACTCCATAAAAAATTAAACTCTGGACACAGAATGAAACCCATCCTGGACACAATTATTTCTGTTACTGCTGACAACGCCGATCTTTGTCCCTGCCCTGGGCTCCTGGAAACGGTGAGGGTGGGCATAACCCCTCTGTGTTCTGAGAAGAGACTGACTGCAGAGAGCACCTCCACATGCTCAGATGAGGTTCATGGGTGCCCCTGGCTTACCAGTGACAAGGCCAGACGCAGACCCTCCAAATTCCTATTCTTTGTCCCAAAAATGATTATCTGAACTGCTTTGTCTCCACTGATCTATGGAACAAGATGTTTGTTAGCCAAACTTTGGCTAAGAGTCTCTTCTCCCCCAGACCCTGAACCGGAGCTCTGGAGTGAGCACAGCCCCACTGCGTCGCTGGATGGCTGACCGCACATAAAATGTCCTCTGACCTCCCGCCCCTCAGGCTCCTCGCTGCCCACACGGTTGGGTCCAGCCCTGCTCACTCCTCAGAGAGAACAGCCCCCTCCTACCCAGGCTGGAGACGCTCCCGGGTCTGGGGTCAGAGGATCTTCCGCGTGGCCAGGAAGTCCTCCTCCTCTTCTCGAAGCAACCTCCTCAGGAGAGCCTCTCCCTGACGTCTGGGCCTGTGCTCCATCTGACACCAGCTGGCTGAGAGCCGTGCCACGTCCTCGGCGATGGAGAGGGCTCCCTCGTGTTGTGGCAACTGTGGGCCAGCGGACACCTCCCAGCACAGAAGACACAAACACGTCAGCAAACATGAAAACAGCGAAACACTTTAAAATTCATGGCTGAGCACATGGAAACGTAGACCAGCCTGGGACGTCTAACCTCGGAGGACAGCGCGTCCTGACTGCTGGAGGAAACGTTAACCCTGTCCTGGAGGGTGGAGGGTGGAGGGTGGGTTCTCAGGCCTCTCATGCCCGGAGGTGGAATTGGCCCTTGTGAACCCAGGTTCTCGGAAAGGGGTCAACCACAGCTCTGGGAAAGAGAACCAACCTGCAGACACCCTCACCCTGAAAGCTGGTAGAGGGGAAACGGGAGCGAGGGGAAAGAACCCCTAGAGTCTTCCAGCATGATGCTTCAGTTTGGGGCCTTAGTTCACATTCCCCCGTGGCCCCAAAACCCAAATTCTAAATGAAAAGCCTGGCACAGGCAGAGCAAACGCACATCCTCTTTGGGACAAAGGGCTTTAAAGATGGCCCTGGTTTGGGGGCATACAGCCAAGGTCCAAAACGTCAGCCTTGACAAGAGTTCTGGCGGGAGAGTGACAGTCTGCTGGGCTCTAGTGGAGGGGCGGGGACAAGGGGGCAGAGCGGGCACAGGGACCACAGAAGGATTACTGTGGAAACCCCGACTCCTAAAGGATCGAATGCTGAAGGTGAGCGCAAGGGAGGACCAAGGACGGAACAGGGGGAGGAAGGGCACCACTTGCTCAGATGGGGGACTTGCAGAGGCCCCTTGGTGCCTGTCAGACAGCCAGCGTGTGACCTGGGCCCTCCAGGACCTGCTCCAGGGACCCCATCTTGTCAAGAGAGCAATTATAGTGGTTATCCAGGAACTGAGACCCCTGGTCCAGTTCAGGCCGGTTGAGACCACCAACCCATCCACTGGGCCTGTGCAAATGCCCAATACGTGATTGTTTTACATCAAGAGGCTGAAAAATCCACTCTCAGGTGACACTAACACCACCATTTTGTGAACACGCGTCCTGTGAAGAGCCATGGAGCTGGACTACGCTTGCTCAGACCACCAACTACTTCTCTTCTTACCTCCGATCATCTGTCTCCACACTTCAGAACGCCCTGCCCTTTCCCCCTTACATTTTGCCCCAAGCCCTGGATCCAGGAGACAGATCTGAGAGCGGTGCCTCCTGTCTCCTTGAAGATCCATCTTGCAGCAGAGCCAGAATCTTTTCTCAAAGGCTGATGCTGTAATAAGCGGTTCTCTATGCACAGCGGGCAAGAGAACCCCCACTCTGTGCGGTAACAAGGGGACTCTGGGTGGGGAGCTGCGCCTGCACATCTGAAGCCCGAGGAAGAGACGAAGGCGGGGTGCAGGCATTCACCCCAAGAAGGGCGTATGGGAAGGGAGGCCAGGTCCTGGGCGAGCTCGGCCATGGACTGGGCAGGTGGTCTGGGGATACGAGCGGCCCGTGGAGCAGGGAAAATCCAGGAAGAGTTAATAAAATGAAACCAGGAAAGAAAAACAGTTAAAATGAGAGCTAGGGGTCCACGGGACCAGTGGCCACTGCGACGCAGGTAAGCGCAGGAGGAAGGGGAGCTCCTGGGGCGTTCGCGTGACCACAGCCGGTCCAGGGACGCGTACAACCAGGACCCCCGAGTGCCCTGAGGGCAGGATGGGGGACGTCACGGGGAGCCGGACCCAAGAGAGAAGCAAGTGAAGAGTCAGCCGTGACGGCGGCAGACGCGGTGGGCTGTTCCGTCGACAGGAGTAACGCCGGCGAGGAGCCACCGGCAGGAGCAGGGGGAGAGGCCGGAGGGCGGAGACCCCCGCAAGGGCCTTCGGTGCCTCCGCGCCGTCCAGGCGCTGCCTCCGGGGGCGAGAGGGGAGCCCGGGCAGGCGGGGCGCTGGGAAGACGCGGCTGCCCCTCCGACTCCGTCTCCACGAGGGACGAGGGACGGCGCGTCAGGCCCCACCCGAGCAGGAGGCAGCAGAGGAGAGCGCGCCGCGGCCCTGCGGAGTCCGGATGCTGTGCGTTTCCGGGCAGCCGTCAGCGTCGATTGCGGAGCGTGGTCCAAGGGTCCAGGGACCGGCCCCCAGGCTGACCTGGCCTCACTTGTAGCTGCGGGGGCGGCGAGGGGGCGATGGGAGGGACAGGGAAGGTCCTGGAGGGCACGTCGTCAGAGCTGTCACGTTACTTGGCTCCTTTCAGCGCAGACTGTTTGGTTATTTATGATTTACAAAGTTCCCCTGCAGGGGGCCGCTCCTGCCGAGAGGAGCCTAGAGGCCAGTTAAAGAGCAGACTGCGAGACAAGACCGCGATGGGAGTGAGAAGAGGCACTTTCAGAGGAGAGAAGGAAGGCTTCGCTGCGGTGCTGAAGACAAACAGACCAGATAGGCAGGTAGATAGATGATAGATAGATAGATAGATAGATAGATAGATAGATAGATAGATGATACATAGAGAGACGATAGGCAGGCAGATGATAGACGATGATGACTGACAGATAGATGATAGATGATACATAGAGAGGTGATAGGTAGATAGGTAGATGATAGATGATGATGATAGATAGATAGATGATTGATAGATTTTCCTGAGAGAGTTGGGAAGAGGAAAGGATTCATGAAGAGGAAATGCTTTGAGAGATGGAAGAAAACCAATATATATCCCTTATTTCACTATCTCAGGTGTGAGGATGGTTCAAATCATTATTTCAAGCCCTTCAAATAGGCATTAGTTAGTAAAAAAACTATGGCTATCTCTGATATTACTTATTTAAGTATATGGGCATATGGAAATGTATCTCAAGAAAATAATCTAAAGGGAGGGTCAAACTGTAATAAAAGGTACTCATTGCAGTATGAATTATGATAACAAGCTGATCTAATGTCCAACTGCAGTAAGAGAGTCACTCATGGTCACTCTTTGGAATATTGTGAAATAATCCAAATAAAATGCTAATTACTTAGCAACTCATTACAATACTTATAAGAGAACATGAGATAAATACCATCCCAGAATATTTTTTCTAAGCGATGACTAAATGAGATAAACATGATTTATCCATATGAAGGAGAACTGGAAGCGTGCATGGGAAAATACAAACAAACGATTTGTTAGGGTAGAAAGAATGTTAGCAGAAAAATGAATTCTGAGTTTCTCTTTTGTTTACGTTATTGTTCTGCATTTCATGAACTGTGAGGGTCTGCGTGCACACCCTCGGGCTTATGGGAGGTGCGTGTAATGAGCAGTGTGGTATGTCTGCAGCACTGTGAAGACACAAGCTGGGTGGGAGCACTCACACAGGTGTGCGCCTCCACACCTGCAAGACGGGTTTCTTCCTCTTGCAAACCTGTGGTTGAGGAGCATGGGTCTCCTGATCCTCAAGGAAGAGGGCTCCTGCTCTGACGGCTGAAAAGCGCATGGCCTCATTCTCGTCTCTGAAACCTGTACCGAGAGCCACGTCTGTGGGCTCTGTCCTTCCTGGCTCCTGCCTCTCAGAACATTCACGGGGGCCCAGTCAAGAGTGTGCGACTGTTCATTCTGCTGTCCACGAAGCATGTGTCATGCACTGGTGAGAACTGTGTGCAAGGCCTGCTGGCTTTTTAAGACCAATCTTTCCTTGGGCTGATGGTGTGTCTTCAGTTATGGGAAAACGTCTGCAGAGGCCACAGAGGGCCAAGAACATGTAAAATTGGAAGGTTAAAAAAAACCTTCTAAAATAGCCCTCTCTTTCTTTGCCTCCCCCAAAGCTAGAAAATTGTGGGAGTCAGAAGTTTTCTGCAAGGAGCTAGCATCCCAGGCAGGACCGTTGTAACTCCAAGCTACAGATCTCTGTCCCTGCACCTATTTATAGCCGCCGTGGGCTCTGGTGCAGGACGATGCTCTGGACGGGGCCAGCCTCCAGGCACCGGGTGGCCTGGTGAGGACTTGTCCTCTTTGCAGATCTCTGCTGGTCTGGGCACAGAGCCTGGAAATGGGGTGGTCAGTGCCCTTCAGCACAATGCCCCTCAGGATAACAGAGCTGAATGCAAACCGGGGCAAGAGGCAGAGAGCACTGGTCTGTCGTGTGGTCAGGCAGGGGACGGCCTACAGCTAATTCTTCAGGAGTAAGAAGTAGACAGTGCCAAGCCTTCCTAAGAAACGGGGGTGAGGCCAGTGGGTGAATTCGAGGGAGGGCAGGGGGGCAGCGTGAGCTGCGGGGTGCCCAGAGTTGAGGGCGCACACTGTCTGGGAGGCTCTCTCTCTGTGAAGTCCACTGGGTGTTCACAGACAAAACTAGAAACTGTCTGCAGTGGAACTGTCATGACTGCGGAGACAACACCCAGCACAGCCGTCTCGATAGATGGTTCAGCAGTTTCCTGTGAAGTCAAGCAACTCTGACCTTGAGATCCAACAGTCCCCTCCCAGGTGTCTACCCAGGAGAAGCGAAAGCTTCAGTTCCCACACAGTCTGTGTGCAGACATGTGCATCAGCTCCATTCACTGTCACCCAAACTGGAAACAACCCAGAGGTTCTTTGCTGATGAACAAACTGCATGCCGTTTAGCAACAAAAAGCGATGAGCTATTGATTCCCACAAAAACAAAAGAGAGAGAGACACAGGAGGAGAGTCCAGTGTCCTTGAAGAAGGAGGTCGTGGAGAAACGTGAGCCTCAGCACATCCCCCTGGTCCGGACAGGGAGATTGCTACCCACTAGGCTAAAACGGAGAGCTTGCTGAGGGCATTCCAGGCGCTGGAGGCCCGAGGTGCGGTGGGAGGGACACCAGCAGACCTAGGGCTGGGAGGCTCAGGCCGCAGCCACCAAGCACAAGGTCTGCGGGCGTCTCCCCTGCTCTCATCACAGGCTTCTTCAGGGTCTGAGGATCGCATACGACGTGGGGGGCAGGGGGTGGTTCACAGCTCTCACAAATGTTTCTTCCTTCCCTCTTTGTTCTCTTGCTGAGAAAATAGTGCCGCGTTTCCTTGATTTTTCTTGGATTGTGACGACTGCGACACTTACACTCTCTCCCGCCTGATTCTCTGATATTTTCATGGGTCATGAGTCCAGCGGCAGCTGGTCCACCCGGCTTCCGGGAGAGGCTGGTGGAGCAGGCTGTCCTGCCATCGACTGAGCAAGCTCTGTTCTCTTAGTCACAGCAGCTTAGAGACGGTTCCTCGGGGTCTAGGATGGGGTTTTGGGGGGAGGCTGACAGAAACGGGTGCAAACAGAGGAGAGGAATCTGGCTGTCACCTGCCAGTGAAGTGGTGACGGCAAAGCTACAAGTGCAGGTTGGGGGCAGACGTCAGAGGAGCCTCAGTTCAGCCGCTGGTTCTTCAACCCAATGTCATAAAGCTTCTACTCGTCTGGGGAAGTATGTCCTGTGATTGGGTGAGCCATATGCTTTTTTAAGAAACTTAATTTTATTTCTAGTTGTGGCTGCAATCACATTAAATTCACCATCTTAAACATTCTGAATGATCAGTCCAGTAGTGGCTTCCAATTTCTCCACATCCTGGTCAACACTACTATTTTCTCTTCTTTGGATCATAGCCATTCTAATGGGCATGAGGTGGTAGCTCAGTGTGGTTTGGATTTGCATTTCCCTGATGATCAGTGATGTTGATCATCTTTTCCTGTGCTTATTGGCCATTTGTATGCCTTCTGTGGAGAAACGGCTGTTCAACTGCTTTGCTCATTTTTTAACCAATTACTTGTTTTGTTGTTGGTGGTGCTGAAGCATATGTGCTTTTAAATCCTACAATTACCTTAGGTCGATGAAGAAAACCAGAGATCTTTCTTTTCCCTTATGTGATACACCTAGAATCTCTATCATCTGAAACTGGGGAGTATATGCAAGTGTAAAAGAAAAAGAAACATATGCTGCTTCGAGGTTTCATTTAATGCCGTTTCCTCAGCCTCCACACTGCTGACACTTTGAACTGAGTGATTCCTTGTGGGCGGGCTCTTCTGTGCACTGTGGGGTGTTGGCAGCAGCCCACGCTCCGCCCGCCAGCCCCTAGCAGCAGCCCAGCCCCGCTGTGGCACGCGTGTCTGTAGACATTGGCCCGTATTCCAGGAGGGGTGCAGGACACCCTGGCCGAGGATCACCAACTCAACTGTATGAGGAGCCAGGAGTCATTGTGATATGAGGTCTCATTGCAATTATCTTTCTGGATATTACCCAGTATGCTAAAAACCTTGGGTTTTTAAGGTTTTTACTTTCTCATCCAAGCGATATTGCACACTGGAGCGAAGATGATGTTGTACGACGTTTGTAAGCACATGTGAGAGAATCGAAAGGAAGATACCCACTAATTCTCCTTTTGAAGATTTGCCATTGATTGAAGTTTTGGGATACAAATGACTTTGAGGGAAAACGTTGATATTATAGAGGAATTTAAACTTTCTTTTTACCTAAAAATATCTTACCAGCAAGCGGCTTGAAGCCAACACGGAGATACAATTTGTTTGCAAAATAACTAGCTTAGTATCATTTCGATTATGTTTGACATGTGTACTGTACACTAAGAATATAAAAATAAAACCTCTCTCTTTAGACTACTTATAAATATTCTTAAAAAAATAAACTCTCATGTAACTTGAATTTTGGCACATGCCCGTATTCTTTAAAAATGACAACAAAAACTCTCTAATTTTTCCTTCATGTCCGCTAGTGAACTGTCTGTAGTTTACCAAAAATTTTTTAAACACAATTGATATGTTATCTTAATTGTCTTAATTATTAAAGAAAATATCAGATAAGCCATTCTCATTTATTCTACAAGATAACAAAGTATTGTATCTTCTCAGCATATGTACACATGACTATAATACTTTCACAGGTCTATTTGGAAATATATAATAGCATTAAGAAAAAAATAGTGTTCCTTCCAAGTCCCTATGTGAATTAAAAAGTGATTGTGGGGCCAACTCCACTGGCCTAGTGGTTAAGTTCAGTGCACTCCACTTCAGCAGCCCAGATTCCATTCCCAGGCATAGACCTACACTGCTCTGTTATTGGCTAGGTTGTACTGGCGGCCCACATACTAAAAAATAGAGGAAGATAGGCATGGATGTTAGCTCAGAGTGAATCTTCCTCAGAAAAAAAAAAAGTGATTGTGATTACACTGTGCATTACTATTTTTGTACATTGCTTTTTAGATTTTAGCATTTCCATGTTTAACAAAATTATCCCTGACTACATTACACAATGTTCCATTTTTCTCCACTTGCTAAATCATTTCTTGTTTTTACACATGTAGATTATTTTCAATTTTCCAACTTTTCACTGATCTATATGACACTGTCATATATATATTTGTGTTTAAGATTTTCTTGTAGCTTCCCATCTACTCAGAGAAATTTCCAAAACACTAAGTCAAAGGCTATATTTTAAAACTTTTGATCTATAGTAACAAATCGTTTCTTTCTTTCTTTTTTTTGTAAAGATTGGCACCTGAGCTAACTACTGTTGCCAATCTTCTTCTTTTTTTTTCTTCTTTTTCTCCTCAAATGCCCCCAGTACATAGTTGTCTATTTTAGTTGTGGGTCCTTCTAGTTGTAGCACGTGGGATGCCACCCAGCATGGCCTGATGAGCGGTGCCATGTCTGTGGCCAGGATCCGAACAGGTGAAACCCTGGGCCACCAAAGCAGAGTGTGTGACCTTAACCACTTGGCCACAGGGCCGGCCCCACAAATTGTTTCTTTAACAAGTTGTACAAGTTAGTTCAACATCAGTAGAAATAAGTACAGGCGTATGTCATTTTATTGTGCTTCATTTTATTGCAATTTGAAGATATCGTGTTTTTTACAAGACCCTCCACCAGCAAAAAGATTATGAATCGCTAAAGGCTAGTATGACGGTTAGCATTTTTTTAGCAATAAAGTATTTTTTAGTTAAGGTATGGACATTGTTTTTTTAGACATAAAGCTATTGCACAGTTTCTAGACTATAGTATAGTTGAAAGATAACTTTCACATGCACCATCAAACCAAAAAATTCGCGTGACTCGCTTTATTTCGAGGATCTGTAACCAAACCCGCACCTCTCAGGTGTGCCTGTAATCCCAATATGATATCTTTCCAAAAAATCACAGAGGCACACTGCTCGTGGAAGTATACAGCTGTGGGGATAAAGATGAATATATTTTTGGTCATAAAAATGGCTCTGTTAAACAAAGAAGGAGTTAAAATAGCTAACATCCACATTTCCCAAAGGGTTTTTTAGATTTTCCAAACTAAAATGAATAACTATTTATAAAATAATACTGTCTGATGCCTTTGCCTTTTCCAGTTTTTCTTTACTTAAGCAAGTCAGATTTCTTTCTAAATAGCCATCGCCACTCTGGACTAGATAATGGGACAGTATTTTGAAAATCCTTTGTCTTTGATGCGGATAACATACTTATATGTAATCAAAACTAAAAGCTCACTGGTTTTTGTTTTTTTGAAAGGTAATTTCTTTTTTAAAATTATTTTATTTTATTTTTTAAGATTGTTATTATTGAGGTATAATTGACATATAAAATGATATTAGTTTCAGGTGTACAATTTAATGATTTGATATTTGAATGTATTGTGAAATGGTCACCACATGTGGTTATAAAAGTTTTCTCTTTCCTTCTTTTTCTTGTGGTGAGGACTTTTATTGTTTTTGTATTTTTGTTTATTTGCCAAACTTTGTTAATCTCCACTTTTATAATTTCTAACCATTCTCTTTTTAAACCGGTCTTTTTTGTTGACGTTATGAGTAATTTTTTATTTTGATACGAGTTGAAATAATCATGAGAATAAGGGACCGTCATCCTCTTCTCACCCTTTTCCACCAGTTGTTCACATTCTGCCGCATTTGCTTGTCTTTTCAGTATCTTTGTATCTTTTTATACATGTGCATATTATCTTTTCTGAACCATTTGAGTGTAAGCTGGAGACACTGGGGCAATTTATGCCTGGACACTTCAGTGAATATTTCTTTTTTTGCTGAAGACCAGCCCTGAGCTAACATCTGTGTCCATCTTTCTCTGTTTTGTATGTGGGTCACCACACATCCTGGCTGACAAGTGGTGTGGATCTGCATCTGGCATCTGAACTCGTGAACCCAGGCTGCTGAAGCAGAGCACACAAAACTTTAACCACTTGGCCACAGGGCCAGGCCCCAGTAAATATTTCTTAAAAGTAAGAATTCAGGATGGAGGAATATATTTCTTATCTAATGCTACATAACAAATTAGCCAAAACTTAGTGGATGAAAACAACAAACATTTCTGTACTTTAGGCATCCAGGTGTGACACAGCTGGGTGCTTCTTCCCACAAACCTTCAATCCGATTATCCACTGGGCTGTGGCCTCATCTGAAAGCTCAACTGAAGGAGGACCTGCTTTCGCACCCACTCCACAGTTGTTGGCAAGATTCAGTTCCATTTGGGCTGTGGAGCTGGGGGCTCAGCTCCTTTTGGCTCCACCAGAGGCTGAGCTCCTTTTGGCTCCCGAGCTCCTTGCCTCATGGTCCCTCTCCATGGGCAGCTCATGACTTGACAGCCGGCCTCCAAGGGGCAAGCAAGTGAGAGAACGAGAGAGCACAAATGAGATGGAACCCAGAGCGGCTCTCAGCCCCAGCTTGGAAGAAACATCCCATAACTTTTCCCATATTCTGTTTATTAGGAGTGAGTCACTAGTTTTAGCCCACTCTAATGGGAAGAATTTACACAAAGGCATGAAGACAAGGAGATGGGATCGTTGGGGCCCCTCTTGGAGGCTTCCCACCACAGAAAGGTGTGGCCAGGCTGGCCACCCACGTCTGGGGAGCTCCCAATAAACACCGAGCAACTGTTTGGGGCTGAATGCCACAACACATCCTCCTAAATCAGTTTGTTTATGTGTGCTTCATGTTACAAAAAGCAGCAAAAACACAAACTAATACTTTCAAGTCTTTATAATAGAGATGCATTTCTATTGATGAATCATTTAACTGGAATATTGATCTCCCTTCGAGTAGTTCACATTCAGGTTCCTGGAGCAACTGGAATACAAATCATACTCATAGTAGTCTCTCTCATGCAATAAGGAGCAGTGAATATTTGGAAATAGTGGAATAATTTGCACATTTTCTTTAAAATATATATCATTCTGTTTGTTTTCCTATAAGTGTGCAAAGGAAGTTTTATACAACTACATTGTGTAGGCTCCCTAATTGCATCCTTACTCCATCTTCAGTTAGATTAATATGTGGTTTACTTATCCCCGTGTGTTTAAAGACAAATGTGTTGCTGTCTGAGGGGTGATGACAGGCATAGAATTAAGGAGAGTTGGGCCAGCAGTGTCTCCCATGAGTCTGTCGACATCCTGGGCCCACTCAGCACTCGCCGCTCTGCACACCTCGGTGCTTCTGAGACAGGTGATGTGTCTCTGCACTGAGCTATGCCTACTCATTCGTTCCATTTACTCTCTTATTCTAAAAGCATTTAACGAACTCTTGAGCTAGGCTCGGGGCCTGAAGGAATAAGATGCCGTCCTTGTATTTAAATCCCTCTTAAGTTAGTGAGGGAGATGAGGAAACTTACGAAGAATGGCACTGCAGGGTTGAAAACGCACACAGGCCAGCACCTCTGGTGGTGAGGCTCAGAATGAGAGAATTAAGATTTAGCAGTACGTACGGCACACGGGCCCCTTGGCGTCTGACTCCCACTGGCTCTCCCCTCCTGCACTCTCAGCCTGACTCTCTCCAGCTGTGCATGGCTTTCTGAAGTTCTAGCACCTTCTGCCTTTGCCCCAACTTACACAGCCCCTGGCGTTGCATGAGTCAGCACATTGACTCCTCTTTCTGGTCAAACGTTGTGACAGGCACCGCACTGGGCAGCACGTTTAATCCACACATCGACCCTAAGAGGTGGATATTGTCATTTTCCTTTTAACTCGAAGAGAATTGAAGCTCAGAAAAGTGTGTCCAAGCTCTGACACCCAGCGCATGTGAAGAGAGGCTGGTCAGGTTCCCACTGCCGTCTTCACTGAGTCCAGTGGCTCCCTGATGGGCGCACCCTCTCTCCAAACTCAATGAGCAGGGGGCGCGGAGGGGACACGGACTCTCCTCAGCTTTCTCCCCTGATCAGAGCCCTCTAGCGAGATAGCCTTTTTGCAACTTTCATTGCAACAGAGATATCTGAGGCTTTTGTCAGATCAAAATGTTGAAGTTAAAGGTGTGTCTGTTTTTCTATAAAACACTGCATTTGGGAATTTATGACTCAGTCATGAAAACTTCATCTGGCATAGCCCGAGGCATTTGAGCTCCCAGACCGAGAAGGATTTGTTTTTCCAATAGCTCACAAAACCTGGCTTGACCGTGCCTGGTAGGAATGCAACACCCCAAAAAAGGACCCAAGCATTTTGGAGAATTTTGTTTACAGGACACTAAGCCCCAAATGACATTAAGCTCTAAATAAAAGTTCCATGGGCAATTTGTGTAAGAAGCTTGTTTTTAAAGAAAATAAATTACATGACAGGTTTATTATATTTATTACAAACTGGACTGGTGAGCATTGTACTCAACATTTAAAAATCTTTAATTAAGACCTTTTGGTACATAAAGCTTACATAACAAAACCTAGCAAAAATCTATAAAAGCTAAACATGTTTCTAAAAGAAAAGATGGTGCCACATAAGTACGTGCTGAGGGCTGAGGGCAGCTGCGCTCTTTGGGGGCAGGCGATCTTCCCGTAAGCGTCTCCCTGTTCTGCACACAAGAGCCTCAGCTCCCAAGGACTTTCAAACCACGTCAGCTGTTCTGCAGCCTGTGACATCTGGCAAGTGAGATCTGTTTAATATGAGGCGTCAATAAAGCCAAGGCCGTGGTACCTAAAAGTGTCAGCGCTAATCCCCCGGCGCACGTGGGAGCAGTGCACTCTGCGCCCTTTGCTTGGATCCGTCCTCCCACCATCCCGAGTCCTGCACAGTGGCACCTCCTCTTTTCCAAGAAGAAACAGGCGGCCTGAGGATTTTGGTGGCCTGCTGGTGTTCAGAAAGCTTAGAAGAGGAATAGCAAAGAACCTGTCCTGAGGTCCCTTATCATTCAGGTTGGGTAACGTCAAGTGTGTATGAGCTTGGCATTTGGAATCGTTGACGTTAACCACCCTACACGACCCGGATGACACAGGCTTTCTGCTAAAACTGAATGCTTTTTCTTGGGAGTCACAGAATTTCAACTTGTTTTACTTTTACACATTTCCAAAAGAGATCACTTGGAAGATCAAGGAGGTTTGTATTCACGTGGAATGAAAATCTACAGAGATTAGGCAATACTTGGCATGTCAGAGCATAGCTTTTGTGACCATCCCACAGGTGCCATGTGGCTTCATCGTGTTACACAAAAGAGAAATAATGCCCCTTCGCCCCAGAAAATCTGAGCTAGCCAGAACTGACCCTCAGCAGTGATTTCCTCCTTTATTCTAGGAAACGCCAACATTAGCCATGACAAAGGAGGATCAGCATTTTTGGTGGCACTGGGGCATGTGTGGGGGGAGTTGAACGTCCCCAGCCATCAACGTGGGGAATGAGACGAGGCAGGTGTTTGCTCGAGGTGCAAGAGTCAGTGCTGTTTCTCTAGACGAGTTGTCTGTCTTGAGTAGAAGTTCACAAGTGTTGGGGGGAAATGGAGAATTCATGCAAACATCACGGGATGGCACTAACAAAGGTGGTGATGTTTTACATCTTGATAAACACCAGGCCTTTGATCTTTTCTGAAGACCGCTTGGCCTTGATTGCTGCTCTGTGGTTGCAGCTAAACACTCACTATGTGAAGCTATGACTTAGATGTGTTTTCTGGTTTTCAGTTATGTCTTTAATCCCATGTGAATATTTATGGATTGTTGGGACCTGGACTGGGAGAGTCGCTCTCCAAGCACCATCTCCATCCATCCATTGTGCACATTTTCTTTCTCTCCCATGCACCTGTGCTCCTTTTCCTAGAGGCTGGATGCCAAATGAAAAGGACGTCAGGTCCGATGAGCCACAGACACGTCCTTTGGTTCTAAAGGGACCTGAGTTGGATTTGGCAAGCACGTGGCCATTACTGTGTGAACAGGATTCGGTCCTAGACACGAAGGAAAGGATGCCAGTGGGGCTGACATCCCTCCTGCCAATGGGGCACACCCAGCAACCCAGGTAACTCTTTTGTCCTTTGCTCGCATAGTTAACCTAGTGTGTGTGTACATATGCATGCATGTGTGCACATGTCAGCGCATGCCTGTGCACGCACATTTATCCATGTCTGCATATGTGTGCGTATGCACACTGTGTGCATGCGTGTGTGTTCACACACACATGCACATATATGTGTGCAAACATGTCTCTTTGCATATGTGTGCATGTGCACCAGTGTACGCACATGTGTATCTGTTTGCATGAGTGTCTACATTTGTGTGCGGGTGTGCACATGTCTCTTCCATGTGTTCATCTGTGTGTGTGTGTGTGTGTATGCATGTGTGGCACATTTGCTCATTTAATCTCCAGAAATCTGACAAGAGTCTTTCCTTCCCTATAGTTTTATGTGGGTGTAAATTCACTTTAATTTCTGAACATGAGCCTTTGCACAGTTATCTGAGCCATTCCCTCCAAGCGAGGGTTTAATTGTTTCACATCTGGAGTATCTCAAGTTTATCCTTCTTGGAATCAGTGTCGTGAATGTTTTCCCCGGGGTCAGTTCGAGAGTCTGCTTCAACGTGCTGTTCTCTGATTACAGGGGTTCATGCAAGTTCTGACTCCACAGACTCATGCTCTTGTCCTCAAGGCTTCCTTCTTCTGCCTCTGTTTATGTGTCACCCCTGACGCCACTCTTTTCCCTCTGCCTCTGTCTCATGTCAGCCCCGAGGTCTCATCCTGGCCAACTGCGCTCGGGAACAGAAGCGGAGGACCTGCGTCAGTCAGCCCGAACCTGTCCTTCTCCACCGGACACTCGCCAAAAGCAAGTTGTATTCACAGGTAGCTCCATCTGTTTGATCTTGGATTTCTCAACTAAGTATTTTAGGCATATTAATTATAATCACAGGATTGTTTGAAGATCAAACAGGACAATGTAAGCCAGACTGTTTTGTAAACTTTAAAGCTCAGATCTTACTATTATTATATGGTTATAAACCCTCTGCTCCTTGCTTCCTTGGCTGCTGCACTAGATATTGAATTAATTCTGTCCTTTCTATTTAAAAAATTATTCTGTTGAATGTGTGCAATTGCTGATGTCAGATTATTTTTACCTATGAGAATGGCAATTTCATATGGTTTATCCTAGTAATTAAAAATATATCAAACTGATAAGTTCGCGTGGCCGAAACCCTGAACAGTACCAGTCAATGACACGGATGTGGTAACGCTGTTCGAGTCTCATTTTGCTGGGGGAGTTTCTCCAGAATGACTGTATCTGCTGGTGACTTTGATCCATTTTTCACCTGGAGCTGGTTTCTCTTAAAGTCTGTTCACTTGAATAGCGTCACGTTAAAAAGTTGAGCGGAACCAGTGTGGTTATTAGCAAGGCTTGTTTACCTGTTATCTTGGGGTGGCTTGACAGGGCGTCGATCGTTGTGCTGCAGATTTCCCAAGTACTAGAAACAGATGTCTCTGGTCGAGACTATTTCTTTTATTTGGGGAATCTCTCCTCTCTTCTCTGGAAGGCAGGTGCTCAGTGCTGGAGTTGCGCTGGCTGGTGAAGGCAGAGGGGTTTGCAGAGAGAGCTGAGGTGAGGTGATGGCGCTGACTGTTCAGGGTACAGATTGAATTAATTCCCGTTTTCAGACTCCTGTCTCAATTCTACTCTGCATCAGTGTCCCCGGATCTCAGTGTCCAGACCGCCATCCCTCGTGCTCACAGACCCAGTGTCCCCGGATCTCACTGTTCAGACCTAACCCCCTCATCCTCACATGGCCCCTGGCAGGTTCGACGGGTGTGTTTAACTTTACTCTGCTGTTAGTGACAAGTCCTTTCCTCTTGTGCTGCTGGCTCCCTGCTGTCCATGAGGGATGCGCTACGATAGTGCTCGTTTCCTGAGAGGTGAGGATAATGTGCGTGAGCCTCTGGTCCACCATCTTTAACTTGGAAGGCTTCTTTTTCTGATGCAAAACTTGAGAAAAAGGTTTAAAAATATCCAGTAACTCAATCTTTTGGGGCAATTTGAGCATCTTAAAGTACTAACTTATTGGGTTTCCTGAAAGTAGTGATGAGACAATAATTATTTGGCCTCTGCTTTGTATTAAATATATTATGCCAGGTTTGTATCGTATTATTCACACTCACTTTTGAAGTAACGTTTTCACCTACCTCATCTTCAATGCCATTCTTTAGATGTCACCAAACCTTTGAGACAAGATTGATTCTTTTTCTCTATATAAATAAAGAGACTCTACTTTGAAAAGATACGTATTATTTAGGAATTTTGACATCTCTATGCGTTTTCTTGAAATCTTTGGATAAGAAAATTACCTGATACTTACCGTGTCATTGCTGTTTAACGTCTCGCTGGGGACGTGGGAGCAGGAAACCAAGGAGAGGGTGGGGACTGACTGCTGCCCTTTCACAGAGGAGTTAACTGATGTCCAGAAATGTTTTCAGTGGCCAAATGGAAGCTAGAACCCAGATTTTGTTTTATAATCGAATGTTCTTTCTCTTGTGGCACGTGGTACTCCACCCTTCTGCATGAATTTCCTTGCTGAGACTAATTAGGAACGTCACCTCTCACACTAAACCATCCCCAGGGACCTGGTGGCGCTGACTTTCCCAGCGATCCGGCCTTGAGCACCTCTGCTCTGGCTCCTCCCCAGCGGTCTCAGGGAGCCCCCTGCCGGCCAAGCTCCACTCTGAGCACCTCCGGGTCCCTGGAGAGTGAAGAGCCCAGGGCTGGGGTTTGGGACCCCTTCCTTCTCTGTCAGAATGCCCCCACCTCCAGACATGTGGGCTCCAGACAAAGGCAAGGGATCTGATTAGAACAGTGTGGCTCAAGAGGCTGGGCATCTTTGAGCTCATCAAAGCCAGTGCTTTTCAAAATGTTGTTGAGGGAGCTCCAAGGAGCATCATAACCTACAAATTTTGTGTTTAAATTCCATCTAAAATAGTTTAACTACTGTGTTTCCTCCATTCTTGGGCATACTTTTTATGTGTTAGCATTCCTGAAGTCAGGAGACATCTTACGATTGATGCCCGGCACCTAATATGATGAGGTCTCATCGCTCTGAAAAGGCACCAGTTCATGGGTGGTGAATCCAGTTAATGTGTCTCAGAATCAAGAGCATTCAGGTTACAATCGTTGACTATTTCACAGTATTTGGATGCAGAAGATCGTATTTCTTTCTTTTTAACTGAAATTATGTCTAGCAGAAGCTCTCACATGTTGAAGTGCGGAAAGTTCCAGTTTGCAGAGGGTCCTCTCGTATTTCCTACAAGAACACTGGACACTTGTGCAACCACAGGAGTCAGGCAGGACCCCATTGTCCCACCCCGGCTGTTGTCTCACTCTCTTGTGTGACTGATCCTGGGCCCTGGGAGCGATGCTCCTCACAGGACCTCACAGCGGTCAGATGCTGGACCACATCCACACAGACCTGTCTGGGGACCCGAGAGCCACATCTACAGAAACATGTCTTGGCCTTTGGGAAACAGGATGGAGAACGGGAAAGGAGATGTTTTATTCCTTCCTGGTATGTGCAGAGCACACACGCACAAAGCCATGAATTAGTAATTTCTCTAATTCAGTCTGTAACATTGGGCATTTAAGTTGTAATAATAAATTTAAAACTCATGCCCATGTGAGTGTACAATAAAATTTGTCATCAAGGAAATAACTGAATGTTGCCAGTCAAACCCACGTGTTCCTGCAGACCACGGAATAAAAATTCCTGCTGCCATCTCTATGTGCACGTTTACCACTGAACGGGAATCGTGGACAGTTTCTATTTTGACTACAGTCCCCTGGAAGCCGCTGACCGCCTCCCGTCTTCTTGGTCCCACCTTTTCCAAAGGGCCGGGTAGCTGGAGTCACAGCGTGTAGCCTTTCAGACCAGCTTCCTTCTCTTACCAACGCGCACTTTAGCCTCCTCCCCGTCCTTCATCACTTGGTAGCTTAATTTATCACTGAATAATATTGTATGGATATAGCACACTTTGTTTATTCATTCACCTACTGAAGGACGTCTTAGTTGCTTCCAGTTTTTGGAAATTATGGATAAAGCCGCTATAAACATTCATGTGCAAACTTTTGTGTGGACGTAACTTCTCAACTCAATCGGTTAAATATGAGCATGATTGTTAGATTACACCATCTCCCAAAGTGGCTGAACCGTGTTGCATTCCCACCAGTGGTGAATGAGCGTTCCTGCTGCTCCTGGTGCGCGGCAGCGTCCGGTGCTGTCGGTGTTCTGGACTTCAGCCGTGCCGGTACACGTGTGGTGGTGTCACTTCCCTGCACTTCCCTGAAGACACGTGATGCCGCGTCTTCTCGTGTGCTTGTGTGTCGTCTGTGTGCTTCTGCATCACTTTGGTGAGGTGTCTGTGCAGGTTTCCTGCCCATTTTCAATTGAGTTGTTTGTTTTCTTGTTGTTGTTTTAAGAGTTCTTCGTATATGTTGGATACAAATCCTTTATCAGATATGCTTTGGAAATATTTTCTCTTAGTCTGTGACTTATCTTGTCTTTCTCTTGATAGTATTCTCTGAAGTTTTTAATTTTATTTTTAGATTTAAATAAATCATAAAATCCTAAAGTTTGGAGAAGATTCCAGGATTAGAGCTCTGAACTGTAAAATGTGAATTTTCATTCTAAAATGTGTGAGATTTCAATCAGAAATACATCTTTTCCTGGTACCGAGAACCGGGGGAAATTTCACTGGGGTCTCCTCCACGCCGTGTGATGCCAGCACCACATGACAGGTGTGATTGCAAGTGTCACATGTCTTTTTCTTTACTCTCCAAACGAAGGTCAGTGATGGTAACTGGAACCTTGTCCAGCGCTTGCTGGAGGTCACCGGGTCTCACTTCTCGTGTGCTGCCCACGTCTTGGCTTCCGTGAGGCGGCTCACGGCCTCTGTTCATTGTTAGGGAGTTTTCCTTGTATGGCGCTGAGGTGGGCTTCCTCTGACATGAGTCCTTTGGTTTGATTTTTACCCACTGGAGCCACATATTGTGCGTCCACTTGACTTTCCTGCATGACTGCACTTAGGTCTTTGGCTGGCCACATGCCCCTGCAAGGAGAAGGTCATGGTTTTATGCTTCTGAAAAGTCAAATATTCAACTGCATTATTGAGCATTCCAGTGTGGAAATGTGCTGAAATCAGATTTAAACCGTGGAAATAAAAGTTTAATTTGTTGATGTGTAGCTGTTTTCAAATTTTTACTCTAGTGTTCAATAGCAACAGTCATATTTGAGGGAACAATACATAAAAAATGAAAAACCATTGTTTTGAAATGCATGAAAAAGTGGAAAGGAAAACATCATCTCTTCTGGGCATTCCAGTGGAGTGAGGATTCCCAAGACGGAAGCTCAGTGAGGAGGCAGTCTCTTGTGAAGTTTCTTTACATTTATCACACACAAAAACGCTTAATGTATCTGCACAATTCACATTTTGATTTACTTAGTTGACTAGCCAAAGGCCATAACTAGTATATCCCACAGCAGTATTGTGAAGAACAGCTACCCACCACAGAGTCCTGTTTGTTAAGGATTTTGGACAGCCAAAGCATTAAGTGGAAATAACAGATTTGTTGGCCAGAGGCATTTCTTTTGACCAGATTTATCCCATCCCTGTGAACTAGTAAATTATATATTGTTACTGCTTTAGTTTAAGACAAGTGTTTTTTTTTCTCTATTACAGTTTTACGATTTTTTAAAACATGGATTTCATGGTCGTTGGTGCTGGGTTACAAGAAAGAGCTCAGTGGACTAGGAGAGAAAGTGATGAAAATGGTGGGACAGGACCATCAAGTGAAACTCATGCCAGCAGGAGGTGAGGCCCAGACGAGACCCTTCAGAATGTGGGGCAGAGTAGGAAAGAGATCGAACTGTGGGAGTTGTTCATCACAGAGACCCCATAAGGCCCAGGGGAGAGAGAGCACGATCACGGGGCTCACAGCAACCACGAGGGGCGACTGGGAAGGGTGATGAGAAGCTGCTTACAGAGGAGGGGTCAGGCCGAGGGGACCAGCAAGTGGTGCGCTGTCCCAGGGGCCACACTCACGCCTCAAGTGGGGTGTGGGCACCTGCCGTCCCATAGGTCCTTTCTCACCCCAATGTGGAAATGGCAATGTCAAGGTAATTACGTTCCCTTCTGGGGAAAGGCTTATTATAAATAAAAAATAGACCATGTTTCCACTTTTATACACATCAGCCTAATTTAGTGAGTGTTTGATGCTCAGAATCACTTTAGCCAATTACATTAATTAGACATGTGCCCGACCTAAAAATGAGATTACTCAACACAGACTGAACTCTTCTTGGTTACAGTATCATAGGAAAGTGATGTTTCTTTGAGATGCTGTTTCGCCAAAATAAATTTTTTGGATTTGTTTTCTTGGTGTTTGCTTCTGATGATACTGTCATTATACTCAGCTGCCATAACTCTCAGCGTACCCTGAGACTCGGATGAATTGGGAAATGCGATATGCAGTCATGAAGCAGAGGGGACCCATCAATGGAAACAGAAGGAAAGACACCTCACTCTAAAATGTCTGGAACAGAATTACTGATTCCCCAGCGCCCACCTGGCCTGAGCCGCCCTCTAGTCTCACCTTTCAGCACAGCAGCGCCCGCCTCGTGCTCAGATCTGGGACTTGCGGCTGTGTGTGGCCTCTTTTCTGTAAACCCCACATCCAGTCGACCAGAGAGCCCTCGGGCTCTTCACCTGAATCCCACCCCCTCATGGTGGCCACAGGAAGGGCTGTGTGAGCCACATCTTTCGTCTCTGGGACAGTCGTGACTGCTCCAGGGAGTCCCCACCCTGCCTCGCATGGTCCTTTCTCCCCCTAAACGCCCACCTACCTGAACGCTCTCCCCAGACTGTCACACGCTGCCTCCTGCATCTCTCATCTCTCGCCTCAAGTGTACTTCCTTGAAGAGGCCCCCTCCTGGACCAGGCAAAGTGACACGAGAATTCCCTCCCCCTGCCCCCCGCCGCTCATTACCCCATTGCTTGGTTTAGTTTTCTGAAGAATAGTCATGTATTCCTTATCTAATTGGAACTTATTTCTCATGCTCTACTTACTGTCTGCTTAAATTTAAGCTTTTCCTTCATTCTTCTTGATCTCAGTCTCTGTGTTGGGTTGGGGGGCATCATTAAGCACTCACTTAGACGGGCTTCAGGCTGAGCTGTTCTGTCCAAGATGGATTTCTTACACCTCGTCTTCCTGCAAAGCCTCATGGCTACAGTCGAGTGCTCAAGATCTGGCAGGATGATGACTTGGTGAGTCATGGCCTCCTCTGCCACATTTAAGCCACAACCACTAGTCTGGCGCTCATGCCCTGATCGCACCGGGAGAGGGGCCGCTGCTGTGCCTGTTCTGTAGCCTCAGGAGCTGGGATCTGCCCGGAGCCTCACAACGGCTTCCTAGAGCTGTGCACCCGCACCGGCCGCTGCTCTGAGGGGCGTCTCCCCAGAGCTCTGACTGCGTCCTCGCTAGTCTGACAAGGTCTTTATCTACAGCCCAGATGCAGTATCACATGTAAGGACTTTGCAGCCTCCCCTCATATCACTGGCCACTATATTAAATTATTGTTGTTTGTTTGGCTGGTTTTTGTGTGAATTTCCCCAGTAGGATGACGCTTTATTCCTAGTGACTACAACGGTGAGAGGGCAACAGTAGTTCCTCGACAGATAGCTATGAAATAAAGAAAAGAATTAAAGACAAGGAACAGTGAGAGTACACTTTTATGGCTTTTGCTTTTTCATTTCTTATTGTATATAAATAAAAGAAAATGAAACCATGCAAAACAATTTTTAAAAATTAACGCATGTATTTTTTTAACGTTAACACATTGCTGAGTAGAGAGCACATTCAAGCGTGTTCAGCCACGCCTGCAGAGCAGCCCCATTAGGGCACAATGTCATGTATGCACAAAGATGTCATAAGAGCGTTCCCCAAAATAACGGGTGTCTCTGGGTAGCGAGATTTTAGGTGAGTTTTTCTTTCTTTGTTTTTGATTGAAATTGTCTGATTTTTTGCAATAATATGCAAAATTTCATTTAAAAAGAAATGTTACTTACCAAGTTTCACCTCTGGTGTGGCAGAGAAAGCTTCATACAGCCTAAATATCCTATAGAAACCTCAAATTTTGAACGTGATAAATAGAACAACTACTTGAAAGCTCTGAAGAATACAAAATGCCAACAGATTTTTGGAGAGTAACAAAATGTGGACGAGGGTGTTGGCACAGGGAAAGTTTCCATTTTCCTGGCTTTGGCCTGAGGAAGGGCCACAAGTATAGAATGGTGCTTCATTACAAATCCCGTTATCCCTCTGGCCTGAGAAAAGGCCCAGGTGGCAACAGCCACTGGGAAGTGGAGGTGAAGCCGGGAGAGGGGAGAGTCAGCCCTGCTGTAAGCTCAGCCGCGGTCTGTTGCTTTCACTAAGAAAGCACGTGGGGGCAGGATGGGCCAACACAGCCTACAGCCAAGACCAGGGATTTAAGCTGAGATTTGAGTCACTGTCCATTGCAGGTAAGAACAAGTTGGTAATTTGAGTGAAATCAAGTTGTTAGCCTGCTAAATTAAAAAAAAAAATCACTGTTTGAATTATCGCGGAATCCAGTCACCACAGTGTAATAGTCAGATGTCCAGGATACACTCCAAAATTGCTCAAAATATGAAGAACTAGGAAAGTAGACTCATTCTTAACAAAAAAGACAATCAAGAAAAGGCCAACTTCAAGATGGGAAGATGTGAGGATGATCAGACAGGGGCTGTAAAGTAGCTGTTGTGACTGTGCTCAGCGAGGTAAAGGAAAATCAGCTCCTGATGAGTGAAAAACGAAACCTCAGTGGAGAAACAGAAAACACAAAAAAGAACCAAATGGAAATTTTATAAATAAAACATATAATACGTGAAATAAAATATTTGCTGGATAAATGGACTTAGGTAGCAGAATGGAAATGATGAGTAAAGAGATAACTTGAAGATACATCAATAGAAATTATCCAATCTGAAGAATAAAGAGAGCAATAATAATAATAAGAAGAAGACAAAAATCTGAATAGACTGTGGAGCAACAACAAAAAACCTACAACACGTGTTCAAAGTTCCAGAATGACAGATGAGAGAACAAACAACAACAACAAAACTATTTGAAAGAATATCTGAAAACTTCTCAAATTTGGTGAAAGAGAAATTCACAGATTCAAGAATCTCAGCAAACCACAACTGAGATAAATGCAAAGAGAGCCACGACTGGCACCTCATAGTCACATGGCTGAAAGCCAAAGATAAGGAGAAAATCTGGAAAACTTCCAGAAAAAAATAACTTGTTACAGTTGTGTGCCATTTAGCAACAGGGATATTGTCATTGTGTGAACACCAGAGAGTGTACCTACACAGACCGAGATGGTACAGCCTCCTACACACCTGGGGTGTATGGTACTAATCTTATAGAACCACCATTGTATATGTGGTCCCTTGTTGACCAAACTGTCATTACATGGAGCACAACTGAGGGTACACATAACAATGATTCAAAACAACTGGGGACTGCTCGTCAGAAACTACGGAGGCTAGAAGACAGTGGAATAACATCTTTAAAGTTCCAAAAGAAAAAGTCAACCTACAATTCTATATTCAATGAAAACATCCTTCAAGAATGAAGAATTAAGAGCCAGCCCTGATGGTCTAGTGGGCAGTGTTTGACACTCTCCTCTTCAGAGGTCTGGGTTCAGTTCCTGGTCATGGAACCCCACCACCCATCTGTCAGTAGCCATGCTGCGGTGGTGGCTCACACTGAGGAACTAGAAGGACTTACAGTAGAATATACTACTATTTGCTGGGGCTTTGGGGAGAAAAAAGGAAAAGATTAGCAACAGATGTCAGCTTGGAGCAAATCTTTCCCAGCAAAAAAAAAAAAAAAAAAAAATGAATGAAGGATTAAGAATAAGATATATTTTGACAAAAGAAAACTAAGAGAATTCATTGTCAACAAATCTGATTAGAATAATGCAAATAGAAATGTCTTAGAATTCTCTAAGTAAACCATGGTCTTTCATACCACCACGACATTTATCCATTCGTCAAACACTCCCCAAGTCCTCCCTACACCAGGTCCTGGGCTGGTGGTGGAGGCACAGGCATACCTTGTTTTATTTCCCCTTCTTTATTGTGAGTCACAGATACTGCATTGGTTTTACACTTTGCAAGTTTGTGGCAACTCTGTAGAGCGAGTCTATCTGTGCCATTTTTACAGCATTTACTCACTTTGTGTCTGTGTGTCACCTTTTGGTAAGAAGTTGATTCCAACTCTCATGGATGACTCTGAGGAGTCAAGTCTTCAGTGGAGGAAGTAACTGCAAATGTGGTGGAAACAGCAGGAGAACTAGGATCGGAAGTGGAGCCTGAAGATGTGGCTGAATTGTTGCAATCTCACGATAAAGCTTTAATGGATGACCAGTTGCTTCTTGTGGATGAGCAAAGCAAATGGTTTCTTGAGATGGAGTCTACTCCTGGTGAAGACGCTGTGAAGATCGTTGAAATGACAACAAGGGATTTAGAATATTACATAAACTCAGTTGATAAAGCAGTGGCGGGATTTAAGAGGACTGATTCTAATATTGAAAGAAGTTCTACTTTGGGTAAAATGCTATCAAACAGCATCTCAAGCTATGGAGAAATTTGTTAAACGAAAAGTCAATTGATGCAGCAAGCTTCATTGTTGTCTTGTTTCAAGAAATTGCCACAGCCATCCCAACCTTCAGCAACCACCACCCTGATCAGTCAGCAGCCATCAACATCGAGGCAAGACCCTCCTCCAGCAAGAAGATTATGACTCTCTGAAGGCTCAGAAGATGGCTAGCATTTTCTAGCAATAAAGTATTTTTGGTGAGGAAGATTGGCCCTGAGCTAACATCTGTGCCAATCTTCCTTTATTTTGTATATAGAACACCGCCACAGCCTGGCTTGATGAGCAGTATGTAGGTCTGCACCCAGGATTCGAACCTGTGAATCCCGGGCTCCTGAAGCAGAGCATGTGAACTTAACCACTACACCACTGGGCCTGCCCCCAGTATTTTTTAATTAAGGTATGTACATGGTGTTTTTAGACAAAATGCTATTGCACACTTAATGGACTACAATACAGTGTAAACACAAATTTTATATGCACTGGGAAACCAAAACGGTCATTCGACTTACTATATTGCTACCTTCACTGTCTTGCTGTCTGGAACCGAACCCGAACATCTCCACGGTGTGTCTGTATGTGGCTTTCCCTCTGCCCGCCATCTAGGCCACCTGGCAAACTTCCATTCCACCTGTTAGATCTCGGATCAAGCACTGTGTCCTTGATGAGCTCCAGATGACCTACCTTTCCATAACTAGTGTGCAACTAACAATCGACGGACTCCTTGTGTTCAGCCAGGGCTTCCAGTTGGCTTGGAAGAGCCATGCAGTTTAACAAGAATGGACGCCCAGTATCACATTTAAGGAAAACCTCCAACTTGAAAGACGAAGGCCAAAACAAAAAGAAACAGGAGAGAACAAAGAAAACACAAAAATTAGGGGGAAAACATTGCAGGGAAAAAAGCTCTGTAATATTCTCAGAGAGATTAGAATGGACATTGCCTCAGTGAAACAAGAATAGAATGTTATTCTAAAAAAGAAACAAAGAGAAAAGAAGGTACATGGAAATTGAAACACCATATCTAAATTTTTTTCAAAAAATAGAGGAAGTGGAAAATAAACAAGAAAAATTTTTCAAAAAGTTAGAACTCAAACACAAAGAAGTAGACAATATGAACATAAAGATAAGGAAATTAAAGAATTAATCCAGAGTATCTAATAACGGAAGCTATAGTTGAAGAAACAGAGGATGGAAATAACAGAGGTAAGGAAATTACCAAATAAAGAAAGAAGATTTCCCAGAACCATGTCTCAAAATAGGCATGTCTTATAACTACTGCATGTAACAAGTGAAGAGAGAGCCACACCAGGGACATTACCATTAACTATCATAATATCTGGCAAAATAGGACAACGATAAAAGTCTAAAGAGAAAAAAAGAAAAAGGAAAAAAAGCCAGATACAAATATAGATGTGTCATCCAAATGTCATAAAAAAATCTCAATATCAACATAAGAATCCAGAAATTACTTCAAATTTCTAAGATAAAATCATCTTCACCTTAGATTAGTTACACACACACATACCACACCAACTACCGATCAAGTCAGAAGAAAGAATAAAATCAGTTGTAAACCTCCAAAGGCTCTCTTAGGAAGCTATTGAAGGTTGTATTTCTGAAAAAGAAAAATCCAGCCAGCAAGTGTCCCACGCAGGAAAGAGGGGACCCAGGTGAGTCCACACAGGAGAGAGGGGAGAGGAGCCCAGGTGAGTCCACACAGACCGAGGGGCCCAGTTCACAGCAGCCCTAGAGAGCAAGAGGTCAGAATCCTTGTGGAAAGTTGGTGGCTGCAGTTTGGAGATTTTTAAGGGAGAAAAGGGACCTATTCACCTTGAGGAATTGGTTTTTTTGAGCACTTAGAAATGTGTGATGGGCAAGTAATAAATCCTTTGGAGTATTTGCATAAAGAAATTATAGTTTAATCAAAACATAAGCAAATGAAAATGAAGGGAGTAACTTAGGAAAACAGTGTGTCCTGAGACAGGAAATGTAGTCACAGTACGTTTGGCTCAGTGGTGAACAAATGTAAATATCGACCAGTGAAATGCGCCGTCCTAATCGTGTCAACACCAGTTATTGGTGCCCTACATTCCGTCTTAAGAATCCTGAGAAGACACAAGCGAAGGTGATGATGCAGATGTCTCCCCAGAACAGGACGACAAGAGATCGTGTCTGATATTGATAAATCAAGGAGTCCTCCAGGTGTACTATTTAAAAAGTAGGGAACAATACGGGGCCGGCCCATAGCGCAGTGGTTAAGTTTGTACATTCCTCTTCGGAGGTCTGGGGTTCGGTGAATCAGATCCCGGGTGTGGACATGGCACTGCTCATCAAGCCACACTGTGGTAGGCGTCCCACACATAAAGTAGTGGAAGATGGGCACGGATGTCAGCTCAGGGCCAATCTTTCTCAGCAAGAAGAGGAGGATTGGCGGCAGATGTTAAATCAGGGCTAATCGTCCTCAAAAAAAAAAAAACAGCATACACATAGCCAATATGTACATGAAAAGGTGTCCAACATCACTAATCCATAGGGAAATGCAAAGCAAAACCATAGTGAAATCCCACCTCACTTGAATTAGGGTGGCTGCTCTCAGAAGGACAGAAAACAACAAGGTTGTGGAGAAATTAGAACTCGTACACTGTTGGTGAGAATGTAAAATGGTGCACCTAGTGTGAAAACGTTTTTATGGTTCCTCAGAAAAATATAGAATAGAGTCATTGTGTGATCCAGCAATCCCCCTCCTGGGTGCACGTCCAATAGAGTCACCA